>NW_027476174.1:0-300000 GCF_051020955.1 Megalopta genalis | reverse complement strand
TAGATAAGATTTTATCGAAATGGATTCGTGGCCGGCATTACTTTTACGACAAACCAGTTCATTGCAGTACTTGGTCCTGTGCAGACAAAAATTTTCTTTAACCCTAAGCGTCAAAATGCCAGTCCGAGAGTGTGTGTAAAAGACGGTCTAAAAAACAACAACACAAACTCCAAAGAAAACCGGGAAAAGGCTCTGTAGTACGAAAATATTGTTAATTATGTTATGATAAAAATGTAACAAAACATGGTAGAGTAATGGCCAGGAGAAAGACTAAGCGAGGTGTCACATTTTGTAATACCCGTAAAGGAGATCGGTTATTATGTTTACCGTGTTTGAATGAAATCCATTAATCCTGTAATGAGTCAAAATTATGTAAATTTGAAATAATTTTTCTGTAAATCCATAAAACAGTGTAAATTTTATAGTTCTATATCATGTTACACGATGTCAGCCAGTGGTGGTTGACGCGGCCTAAACGGAAAGTCTAGTGTCAGCCACCGATGGCTGACGTGGCGCTCAACGTATTAAGGGGGGATAAAAGGGACGGTTGGGTCCACCCGATGGCCTGCCATTGGCTAACTGAAACGAGATTCTAACGCAGTAGCTTCAGATTTTTATAAAAGCAACTTGCTTCGTCTTCTACCTCTCATTTTGATCCTGCTTGCCACAGAAAATCTGCGTTGCGTCGACGAGTCTGAACAGCTAGTATAGCTAGAAGGAATTGCTATAGTGTCTTCGAAGTGACAGTTTCCGTGCAACTAGAAGGAATTCTTACAGTGAATTTTACGATGATTCGCTCTATTACCGATCTTGCCAAGGATTGCGCTCCTTCGAATGAGGTAATTAATTTTTGACCTTTTAATTTCGCAAGTTCGCCGTAGTTTCAGGATCATACAATTATGTTGTCCAAATTTGTATATTGTAACTGGTTTATAAAATTGATTGCCATTTTTTATAGAATCTTAAATGACTAACGTCAGAGAATGCATTAGGATCAACAGAATTAATAAAAAATTCATGATGTCATTCAAAAAGTGATATGGTTAATAGACTCATCTAATAATTTGGAGATAAACAAAATTAAAATACAGGCTCGATAAATTATTTAACGACTAACTGAATTAATATATGCATTCTCATTAATATAATGTATTCTCTGTTACCGTATTTAACCAATAGATGAAATAATTTTCAAATCCATTAAATTATTCTCACAAATACAATTAAGTAATTTGGCGATCAACCGAACCAATATACAAATTTACAAAATAATATATATATGTAATAAGAACGAAATATTCGCTTTTCGTTACAGAGATCGAGAAATGGAGCGAATAACGAGGCGTCCGCTGCGATGGACGAAATACATGAACAGCTCGCAGTACGGTTTCTTGTAAAGAGATCGAAAAGCTACACGATCGGCAAACACCCGTCGTCAAGAAGACAGAGACAATCGAGTAGGGTTGCGAGGACTGTTGCGAGGACGATTGCGAGTTCCATTCCGAGTTTGTCTGCCAGTTCGATTGCCAGATTGATTTCGAGTCCAATTGCGAATTCGATTGCGAGTTCGAGTTCGACTGTAAGTTCGACTGCGAGTCCATCTTCGAATTCGACCGCACAAGAATCTCTGCAATATTTACGCTTGGCGCCAAGAACAGGGCACAGAACCCTAGCGGAACCGCAGTTCAAGGAACCGCTAACTTATCAATGTTATTATTGCCCGAAATACTTTCTGCACAAAATGGTCTATAGACAGCACGCAATTTGCCATATTCGGAAGCTCCACTGATATACGAAATACAAGAAGGGATACAAATCGATAATAGAAAAGAGAAGACACGAATTTTTTTCGATCGCGTCGCATAAAACAATCGGCTCTTTTCAGGGCCATACATATTAACCCCGGAAAGTACGTCCATAAATATTATTGATAAGTGATCAGTGTTTAGTGACCATGTAGTGAAAGTAAACGTTGAAATTGCCTGCCCGGAGACATTCTTCTCTTCGTCACCGTCGGCTACAGATCAGCTGCGAAGTTCATCAAAAATTGTACGAGGTCAATGCACTATCCTCCTGCACCCATTTCCGTGCATGAAGTGGATTTACAACTAAATGGGTGAGTTTTTTATTAATTATATTCTTCATATACAAATTACATACGCCTTTTAACGCGAATATTTATTATTAAATTAGCTTTGCGAATCATTCGTTGAACTGTGTTCGGAAACGGTATTATTTAAATTAAAATATCATTTACGTACCTTGTTAAACTTCACTGTACACCTTGCTTAAAAATTTCGTATCTTACACACGAGGTGTCATGCACACTAGAAAATTAAAACGGCCGTCACGGTTAAATTACTTATTATTTTGAATTCGAAAAATTAGTAAATATTCTTCAGACATTCTGAAGTAAGAATAAATAGCGTTCTTCTTAAAATTATCACTGTAATGTAATAAAATTAAATTCGGAAGTTCACGCACCGTGACTTGTTCATTGATGCGAAAGCAGCACTTCACCTCTCATTGGTCAGTGTTTATCGTTAATAACTCGTAAACAAAGCCGCGGATTGTATTTTCGCAAAGGAAAAAGTTACTTCAAATGACCTTAGCTATCCCTCATTTTCTGCTGTTAAAATAATTGTGGAACGCCCTGTACATATATATATATAATGGAAATTACTTTCCTTAGACATCAAATTATAAAAACATATCAATCGTAATCAAATAAAGTTTTCATTTAATCTCAAAACAAAACATATTTCAATGCTTTCTATAAATACTATAGAAATTGAAAGAGTATCAACTTCAGTTTTTTAAAATAGAACTTCTTTATTCGTCTCCTAATACTTGCCATCGATGAAAAATATGTTTATTTTGCAAAAAAATCTACTATTCCAATGTAATGTGAGATGTTGCATTGAAAATGAACTTCACGCGTTCAGTCTGCAGGGGAAATTGTGAAAGCGGCTACCTGATTGGGTTTGCGGAAATATGTCTAGTCTCAGCCCCTGACTTTTGCTGCTTAACCTCTTAAATCTGCGATTTACGTTCGAGAATTTCGGGCCGGAAACGTAAACAAGCTCGCGCAGCCTTCGAGCCATTCGCACGACTTGTACAATACGCTGATCGGGCCAATCGTAAATATTACGGGCATCGCTCGTGGTACGACGGTCGCGGTTGGTAATTTGCCCCATCACAAATAGCACAGACAAGGTTCGTGATGCGTTCTTATTATCTCTTCGTATCGTGATCAGTTTCAAGTTATTCTTGATCACATTCGCACATCGAAATTTATCTTCATAAATTCTAGAGAAGCATCCCCACAAGATGTTTTCAAGAAAAAGATTTCGTGATGAGAGCAGTGAGATTTGTGCTAATAATTTTGCTAACGAAAGTGACAGTAGTGACAATATATGTTCTGTTCGAAGAAAATGCATGCGATTAGATATTGATGATACTTCTGACGACGATCAACTACCAGAGCCCTGGCTTTGGAGAGGAATAAGAAATAGTCCAAAAATCTGAGACTATACGATGACTGCTAGCCTAAGAGAGGCAGCCTCACTCTGACTTAGGAGGAAGTAGAAGAGAATTAGATATATTTAATCTAATATTTATTTGATGACATATTCTGGCAAAATATTGTAACCGAAACTAACCGGTATGCAGATCAAATACGAGTGAATCCATGCAGAACAGGAGAAATCGACGACACTTGATTTCCTGTAGATTCTAACGAAATCAAAAGATATTTTGCATTGTCCATAATAACTGCACAGGTAAAAAAACCAGAAAAACAAATGAATTGGTCGAAGAGGGCTGTTATTGAAAGGCCGATGAAATGCCTTTGAAAAGATATCTGCAAATTACAAGGTGTTTGCATTTCGCAAACAATAATCTGTTTGTCAATACAGATAAATTGAGCAAGATTAAACCTGTGATCAATTATTTGAACAAAAACTTTAAAGAAGTATATATAATGAAAGAGAAGACAATGCTATTGATGAATCGCTCATGAAATTGTAGGGGCGCTTATCTTATAGGCAATTTAACCCGTCATAAAAGGCTGACTCATCGAAATGACTACACAAGGATCCAATCGTACTCCAAAACCACATTGTATTACAGAGTACAACAAGGGAATGAATGGAATTGATCTCCAAGACCAAATATTAGCAAGCTTTCCAGTAGTGAGGAAATACATGAAAGGAAGTAAAAAAAATATTTTTATCTGCTGGTCTAATTAATTCCTACATTTTATGCAACGAAATAAATAACGGGTGGAAACAATGTTACGTTGACTATAGGATCAACATAGCCGAATCACTATTGAAGAATATGCCAAAACCGAATTATAGAGAACGAGGACAATTATCTTCCGGAGATATGCCAGAAAGACTGCACTCGAAGTATTGGGCTCATTCTCCAAAACATATTGACCCAGCAGCATCAAAATTAAGGCCGTCAAAACCTTGTAGGGTTTGCCAAAAAAATAAAAAACGTATAGAAACAACGTGGGAGTGTAAGAAGTGAAAAGTTCCCTTACATCTACCAGAATGATTCGAATTGTCTCACACTATTGCAGATTATTAATTTTGTATTACTGATTTTCGTGTAAATAAACTTTTTGTAGTACTTGCATCTACCACAATTATTGCATCAGGCTGTAATTACTTATCAAATATTTTTAATTTTAAAAGGGCGCCGCCGCTAATATTTATATTTGGCCCGATCATCGTACTACGGGCTATGCCCGTAATATTCACTTTTGGCCCGATCAGCGTACTACGGGCTATGCCCGTAGTTGTCGTTTAACAATTTGAGCGCCACGCTGATTTTTAAGGAAGTCCCCGCCAGGCCACGCGCGCCGCTTAAAAGCGCTGAAATTGTAGAGCCAATGTTTCTTATCGCAGTAGAAGATAGTTTACGTTAAGAACATGATCCTTATAAGCATTCATTCAACACGTTGGACGCCAAGTCTGTTTTGTTCTCTTTACCGTTTGACCCGCTAGATAAGATTTTATCGAAATGGATTCGTGGCCGGCATTACTTTTACGACAAACCAGTTCATTGCAGTACTTGGTCCTGTGCAGACAAAAATTTTCTTTAACCCTAAGCGTCAAAATGCCAGTCCGAGAGTGTGTGTGAAAGACGGTCTAAAAAACAACAACACAAACTCCAAAGAAAACCGGGAAAAGGCTCTGTAGTACGAAAATATTGTTAATTATGTTATGATAAAAATGTAACAAAACATGGTAGAGTAATGGCCAGGAGAAAGACTAAGCGAGGTGTCACATTTTGTAATACCCGTAAAGGAGATCGGTTATTATGTTTACCGTGTTTGAATGAAATCCATTAATCCTGTAATGAGTCAAAATTATGTAAATTTGAAATAATTTTTCTGTAAATCCATAAAACAGTGTAAATTTTATAGTTCTATATCATGTTACACGATGTCAGCCAGTGGTGGTTGACGCGGCCTAAACGGAAAGTCTAGTGTCAGCCACCGATGGCTGACGTGGCGCTCAACGTATTAAGGGGGGATAAAAGGGACGGTTGGGTCCACCTGATGGCCTGCCATTGGCTAACTGAAACGAGATTCTAACGCAGTAGCTTCAGATTTTTATAAAAGCAACTTGCTTCGTCTTCTACCTCTCATTTTGATCCTGCTTGCCACAGAAAATCTGCGTTGCGTCGACGAGTCTGAACAGCTAGTATAGCTAGAAGGAATTGCTATAGTGTCTTCGAAGTGACAGTTTCCGTGCAACTAGAAGGAATTCTTACAGTGATTTTTACGATGATTCGCTCTATTACCGATCTTGCCAAGGATTGCGCTCCTTCGAATGAGGTAATTAATTTTTGACCTTTTAATTTCGCAAGTTCGCCGTAGTTTCAGGATCATACAATTATGTTGTCCAAATTTGTATATTGTAACTGGTTTATAAAATTGATTGCCATTTTTTATAGAATCTTAAATGACTAACGTCAGAGAATGCATTAGGATCAACAGAATTAATAAAAAATTCATGATGTCATTCAAAAAGTGATATGGTTAATAGACTCATCTAATAATTTGGAGATAAACAAAATTAAAATACAGGCTCGATAAATTATTTAACGACTAACTGAATTAATATATGCATTCTCATTAATATAATGCATTCTCTGTTACCGTATTTAACCAATAGATGAAATAATTTTCAAATCCATTAAATTATTCTCACAAATACAATTAAGTAATTTGGCGATCAACCGAACCAATATACAAATTTACAAAATAATATATATATGTAATAAGAACGAAATATTCGCTTTTCGTTACAGAGATCGAGAAATGGAGCGAATAACGAGGCGTCCGCTGCGATGGACGAAATACATGAACAGCTCGCAGTACGGTTTCTTGTAAAGAGATCGAAAAGCTACACGATCGGCAAACACCCGTCGTCAAGAAGACAGAGACAATCGAGTAGGGTTGCGAGGACTGTTGCGAGGACGATTGCGAGTTCCATTCCGAGTTTGTCTGCCAGTTCGATTGCCAGATTGATTTCGAGTCCAATTGCGAATTCGATTGCGAGTTCGAGTTCGACTGTAAGTTCGACTGCGAGTCCATCTTCGAATTCGACCGCACAAGAATCTCTGCAATATTTACGCTTGGCGCCAAGAACAGGGCACAGAACCCTAGCGGAACCGCAGTTCAAGGAACCGCTAACTTATCAATGTTATTATTGCCCGAAATACTTTCTGCACAAAATGGTCTATAGACAGCACGCAATTTGCCATATTCGGAAGCTCCACTGATATACGAAATACAAGAAGGGATACAAATCGATAATAGAAAAGAGAAGACACGAATTTTTTTCGATCGCGTCGCATAAAACAATCGGCTCTTTTCAGGGCCATACATATTAACCCCGGAAAGTACGTCCATAAATATTATTGATAAGTGATCAGTGTTTAGTGACCATGTAGTGAAAGTAAACGTTGAAATTGCCTGCCCGGAGACATTCTTCTCTTCGTCACCGTCGGCTACAGATCAGCTGCGCAGTTCATCAAAAATTGTACGAGGTCAATGCACTATCCTCCTGCACCCATTTCCGTGCATGAAGTGGATTTACAACTAAATGGGTGAGTTTTTTATTAATTATATTCTTCATATACAAATTACATACGCCTTTTAACGCGAATATTTATTATTAAATTAGCTTTGCGAATCATTCGTTGAACTGTGTTCGGAAACGGTATTATTTAAATTAAAATATCATTTACGTACCTTGTTAAACTTCACTGTACACCTTGCTTAAAAATTTCGTATCTTACACACGAGGTGTCATGCACACTAGAAAATTAAAACGGCCGTCACGGTTAAATTACTTATTATTTTGAATTCGAAAAATTAGTAAATATTCTTCAGACATTCTGAAGTAAGAATAAATAGCGTTCTTCTTAAAATTATCACTGTAATGTAATAAAATTAAATTCGGAAGTTCACGCACCGTGACTTGTTCATTGATGCGAAAGCAGCACTTCACCTCTCATTGGTCAGTGTTTATCGTTAATAACTCGTAAACAAAGCCGCGGATTGTATTTTCGCAAAGGAAAAAGTTACTTCAAATGACCTTAGCTATCCCTCATTTTCTGCTGTTAAAATAATTGTGGAACGCCCTGTACATATATATATATATATATAATGGAAATTACTTTCCTTAGACATCAAATTATAAAAACATATCAATCGTAATCAAATAAAGTTTTCATTTAATCTCAAAACAAAACATATTTCAATGCTTTCTATAAATACTATAGAAATTGAAAGAGTATCAACTTCAGTTTTTTAAAATAGAACTTCTTTATTCGTCTCCTAATACTTGCCATCGATGAAAAATATGTTTATTTTGCAAAAAAATCTACTATTCCAATGTAATGTGAGATGTTGCATTGAAAATGAACTTCACGCGTTCAGTCTGCAGGGGAAATTGTGAAAGCGGCTACCTGATTGGGTTTGCGGAAATATGTCTAGTCTCAGCCCCTGACTTTTGCTGCTTAACCTCTTAAATCTGCGATTTACGTTCGAGAATTTCGGGCCGGAAACGTAAACAAGCTCGCGCAGCCTTCGAGCCATTCGCACGACTTGTACAATACGCTGATCGGGCCAATCGTAAATATTACGGGCATCGCTCGTGGTACGACGGTCGCGGTTGGTAATTTGCCCCATCACAAATAGCACAGACAAGGTTCGTGATGCGTTCTTATTATCTCTTCGTATCGTGATCAGTTTCAAGTTATTCTTGATCACATTCGCACATCGAAATTTATCTTCATAAATTCTAGAGAAGCATCCCCACAAGATGTTTTCAAGAAAAAGATTTCGTGATGAGAGCAGTGAGATTTGTGCTAATAATTTTGCTAACGAAAGTGACAGTAGTGACAATATATGTTCTGTTCGAAGAAAATGCATGCGATTAGATATTGATGATACTTCTGACGACGATCAACTACCAGAGCCCTGGCTTTGGAGAGGAATAAGAAATAGTCCAAAAATCTGAGACTATACGATGACTGCTAGCCTAAGAGAGGCAGCCTCACTCTGACTTAGGAGGAAGTAGAAGAGAATTAGATATATTTAATCTAATATTTATTTGATGACATATTCTGGCAAAATATTGTAACCGAAACTAACCGGTATGCAGATCAAATACGAGTGAATCCATGCAGAACAGGAGAAATCGACGACACTTGATTTCCTGTAGATTCTAACGAAATCAAAAGATATTTTGCATTGTCCATAATAACTGCACAGGTAAAAAAACCAGAAAAACAAATGAATTGGTCGAAGAGGGCTGTTATTGAAAGGCCGATGAAATGCCTTTGAAAAGATATCTGCAAATTACAAGGTGTTTGCATTTCGCAAACAATAATCTGTTTGTCAATACAGATAAATTGAGCAAGATTAAACCTGTGATCAATTATTTGAACAAAAACTTTAAAGAAGTATATATAATGAAAGAGAAGACAATGCTATTGATGAATCGCTCATGAAATTGTAGGGGCGCTTATCTTATAGGCAATTTAACCCGTCATAAAAGGCTGACTCATCGAAATGACTACACAAGGATCCAATCGTACTCCAAAACCACATTGTATTACAGAGTACAACAAGGGAATGAATGGAATTGATCTCCAAGACCAAATATTAGCAAGCTTTCCAGTAGTGAGGAAATACATGAAAGGAAGTAAAAAAAATATTTTTATCTGCTGGTCTAATTAATTCCTACATTTTATGCAACGAAATAAATAACGGGTGGAAACAATGTTACGTTGACTATAGGATCAACATAGCCGAATCACTATTGAAGAATATGCCAAAACCGAATTATAGAGAACGAGGACAATTATCTTCCGGAGATATGCCAGAAAGACTGCACTCGAAGTATTGGGCTCATTCTCCAAAACATATTGACCCAGCAGCATCAAAATTAAGGCCGTCAAAACCTTGTAGGGTTTGCCAAAAAAATAAAAAACGTATAGAAACAACGTGGGAGTGTAAGAAGTGAAAAGTTCCCTTACATCTACCAGAATGATTCGAATTGTCTCACACTATTGCAGATTATTAATTTTGTATTACTGATTTTCGTGTAAATAAACTTTTTGTAGTACTTGCATCTACCACAATTATTGCATCAGGCTGTAATTACTTATCAAATATTTTTAATTTTAAAAGGGCGCCGCCGCTAATATTTATATTTGGCCCGATCATCGTACTACGGGCTATGCCCGTAATATTCACTTTTGGCCCGATCAGCGTACTACGGGCTATGCCCGTAGTTGTCGTTTAACAATTTGAGCGCCACGCTGATTTTTAAGGAAGTCCCCGCCAGGCCACGCGCGCCGCTTAAAAGCGCTGAAATTGTAGAGCCAATGTTTCTTATCGCAGTAGAAGATAGTTTACGTTAAGAACGTGATCCTTATAAGCATTCATTCAACACGTTGGACGCCAAGTCTGTTTTGTTCTCTTTACCGTTTGACCCGCTAGATAAGATTTTATCGAAATGGATTCGTGGCCGGCATTACTTTTACGACAAACCAGTTCATTGCAGTACTTGGTCCTGTGCAGACAAAAATTTTCTTTAACCCTAAGCGTCAAAATGCCAGTCCGAGAGTGTGTGTGAAAGACGGTCTAAAAAACAACAACACAAACTCCAAAGAAAACCGGGAAAAGGCTCTGTAGTACGAAAATATTGTTAATTATGTTATGATAAAAATGTAACAAAACATGGTAGAGTAATGGCCAGGAGAAAGACTAAGCGAGGTGTCACATTTTGTAATACCCGTAAAGGAGATCGGTTATTATGTTTACCGTGTTTGAATGAAATCCATTAATCCTGTAATGAGTCAAAATTATGTAAATTTGAAATAATTTTTCTGTAAATCCATAAAACAGTGTAAATTTTATAGTTCTATATCATGTTACACGATGTCAGCCAGTGGTGGTTGACGCGGCCTAAACGGAAAGTCTAGTGTCAGCCACCGATGGCTGACGTGGCGCTCAACGTATTAAGGGGGGATAAAAGGGACGGTTGGGTCCACCTGATGGCCTGCCATTGGCTAACTGAAACGAGATTCTAACGCAGTAGCTTCAGATTTTTATAAAAGCAACTTGCTTCGTCTTCTACCTCTCATTTTGATCCTGCTTGCCACAGAAAATCTGCGTTGCGTCGACGAGTCTGAACAGCTAGTATAGCTAGAAGGAATTGCTATAGTGTCTTCGAAGTGACAGTTTCCGTGCAACTAGAAGGAATTCTTACAGTGATTTTTACGATGATTCGCTCTATTACCGATCTTGCCAAGGATTGCGCTCCTTCGAATGAGGTAATTAATTTTTGACCTTTTAATTTCGCAAGTTCGCCGTAGTTTCAGGATCATACAATTATGTTGTCCAAATTTGTATATTGTAACTGGTTTATAAAATTGATTGCCATTTTTTATAGAATCTTAAATGACTAACGTCAGAGAATGCATTAGGATCAACAGAATTAATAAAAAATTCATGATGTCATTCAAAAAGTGATATGGTTAATAGACTCATCTAATAATTTGGAGATAAACAAAATTAAAATACAGGCTCGATAAATTATTTAACGACTAACTGAATTAATATATGCATTCTCATTAATATAATGCATTCTCTGTTACCGTATTTAACCAATAGATGAAATAATTTTCAAATCCATTAAATTATTCTCACAAATACAATTAAGTAATTTGGCGATCAACCGAACCAATATACAAATTTACAAAATAATATATATATGTAATAAGAACGAAATATTCGCTTTTCGTTACAGAGATCGAGAAATGGAGCGAATAACGAGGCGTCCGCTGCGATGGACGAAATACATGAACAGCTCGCAGTACGGTTTCTTGTAAAGAGATCGAAAAGCTACACGATCGGCAAACACCCGTCGTCAAGAAGACAGAGACAATCGAGTAGGGTTGCGAGGACTGTTGCGAGGACGATTGCGAGTTCCATTCCGAGTTTGTCTGCCAGTTCGATTGCCAGATTGATTTCGAGTCCAATTGCGAATTCGATTGCGAGTTCGAGTTCGACTGTAAGTTCGACTGCGAGTCCATCTTCGAATTCGACCGCACAAGAATCTCTGCAATATTTACGCTTGGCGCCAAGAACAGGGCACAGAACCCTAGCGGAACCGCAGTTCAAGGAACCGCTAACTTATCAATGTTATTATTGCCCGAAATACTTTCTGCACAAAATGGTCTATAGACAGCACGCAATTTGCCATATTCGGAAGCTCCACTGATATACGAAATACAAGAAGGGATACAAATCGATAATAGAAAAGAGAAGACACGAATTTTTTTCGATCGCGTCGCATAAAACAATCGGCTCTTTTCAGGGCCATACATATTAACCCCGGAAAGTACGTCCATAAATATTATTGATAAGTGATCAGTGTTTAGTGACCATGTAGTGAAAGTAAACGTTGAAATTGCCTGCCCGGAGACATTCTTCTCTTCGTCACCGTCGGCTACAGATCAGCTGCGCAGTTCATCAAAAATTGTACGAGGTCAATGCACTATCCTCCTGCACCCATTTCCGTGCATGAAGTGGATTTACAACTAAATGGGTGAGTTTTTTATTAATTATATTCTTCATATACAAATTACATACGCCTTTTAACGCGAATATTTATTATTAAATTAGCTTTGCGAATCATTCGTTGAACTGTGTTCGGAAACGGTATTATTTAAATTAAAATATCATTTACGTACCTTGTTAAACTTCACTGTACACCTTGCTTAAAAATTTCGTATCTTACACACGAGGTGTCATGCACACTAGAAAATTAAAACGGCCGTCACGGTTAAATTACTTATTATTTTGAATTCGAAAAATTAGTAAATATTCTTCAGACATTCTGAAGTAAGAATAAATAGCGTTCTTCTTAAAATTATCACTGTAATGTAATAAAATTAAATTCGGAAGTTCACGCACCGTGACTTGTTCATTGATGCGAAAGCAGCACTTCACCTCTCATTGGTCAGTGTTTATCGTTAATAACTCGTAAACAAAGCCGCGGATTGTATTTTCGCAAAGGAAAAAGTTACTTCAAATGACCTTAGCTATCCCTCATTTTCTGCTGTTAAAATAATTGTGGAACGCCCTGTACATATATATATAATGGAAATTACTTTCCTTAGACATCAAATTATAAAAACATATCAATCGTAATCAAATAAAGTTTTCATTTAATCTCAAAACAAAACATATTTCAATGCTTTCTATAAATACTATAGAAATTGAAAGAGTATCAACTTCAGTTTTTTAAAATAGAACTTCTTTATTCGTCTCCTAATACTTGCCATCGATGAAAAATATGTTTATTTTGCAAAAAAATCTACTATTCCAATGTAATGTGAGATGTTGCATTGAAAATGAACTTCACGCGTTCAGTCTGCAGGGGAAATTGTGAAAGCGGCTACCTGATTGGGTTTGCGGAAATATGTCTAGTCTCAGCCCCTGACTTTTGCTGCTTAACCTCTTAAATCTGCGATTTACGTTCGAGAATTTCGGGCCGGAAACGTAAACAAGCTCGCGCAGCCTTCGAGCCATTCGCACGACTTGTACAATACGCTGATCGGGCCAATCGTAAATATTACGGGCATCGCTCGTGGTACGACGGTCGCGGTTGGTAATTTGCCCCATCACAAATAGCACAGACAAGGTTCGTGATGCGTTCTTATTATCTCTTCGTATCGTGATCAGTTTCAAGTTATTCTTGATCACATTCGCACATCGAAATTTATCTTCATAAATTCTAGAGAAGCATCCCCACAAGATGTTTTCAAGAAAAAGATTTCGTGATGAGAGCAGTGAGATTTGTGCTAATAATTTTGCTAACGAAAGTGACAGTAGTGACAATATATGTTCTGTTCGAAGAAAATGCATGCGATTAGATATCGATGATACTTCTGACGACGATCAACTACCAGAGCCCTGGCTTTGGAGAGGAATAAGAAATAGTCCAAAAATCTGAGACTATACGATGACTGCTAGCCTAAGAGAGGCAGCCTCACTCTGACTTAGGAGGAAGTAGAAGAGAATTAGATATATTTAATCTAATATTTATTTGATGACATATTCTGGCAAAATATTGTAACCGAAACTAACCGGTATGCAGATCAAATACGAGTGAATCCATGCAGAACAGGAGAAATCGACGACACTTGATTTCCTGTAGATTCTAACGAAATCAAAAGATATTTTGCATTGTCCATAATAACTGCACAGGTAAAAAAACCAGAAAAACAAATGAATTGGTCGAAGAGGGCTGTTATTGAAAGGCCGATGAAATGCCTTTGAAAAGATATCTGCAAATTACAAGGTGTTTGCATTTCGCAAACAATAATCTGTTTGTCAATACAGATAAATTGAGCAAGATTAAACCTGTGATCAATTATTTGAACAAAAACTTTAAAGAAGTATATATAATGAAAGAGAAGACAATGCTATTGATGAATCGCTCATGAAATTGTAGGGGCGCTTATCTTATAGGCAATTTAACCCGTCATAAAAGGCTGACTCATCGAAATGACTACACAAGGATCCAATCGTACTCCAAAACCACATTGTATTACAGAGTACAACAAGGGAATGAATGGAATTGATCTCCAAGACCAAATATTAGCAAGCTTTCCAGTAGTGAGGAAATACATGAAAGGAAGTAAAAAAAATATTTTTATCTGCTGGTCTAATTAATTCCTACATTTTATGCAACGAAATAAATAACGGGTGGAAACAATGTTACGTTGACTATAGGATCAACATAGCCGAATCACTATTGAAGAATATGCCAAAACCGAATTATAGAGAACGAGGACAATTATCTTCCGGAGATATGCCAGAAAGACTGCACTCGAAGTATTGGGCTCATTCTCCAAAACATATTGACCCAGCAGCATCAAAATTAAGGCCGTCAAAACCTTGTAGGGTTTGCCAAAAAAATAAAAAACGTATAGAAACAACGTGGGAGTGTAAGAAGTGAAAAGTTCCCTTACATCTACCAGAATGATTCGAATTGTCTCACACTATTGCAGATTATTAATTTTGTATTACTGATTTTCGTGTAAATAAACTTTTTGTAGTACTTGCATCTACCACAATTATTGCATCAGGCTGTAATTACTTATCAAATATTTTTAATTTTAAAAGGGCGCCGCCGCTAATATTTATATTTGGCCCGATCATCGTACTACGGGCTATGCCCGTAATATTCACTTTTGGCCCGATCAGCGTACTACGGGCTATGCCCGTAGTTGTCGTTTAACAATTTGAGCGCCACGCTGATTTTTAAGGAAGTCCCCGCCAGGCCACGCGCGCCGCTTAAAAGCGCTGAAATTGTAGAGCCAATGTTTCTTATCGCAGTAGAAGATAGTTTACGTTAAGAACGTGATCCTTATAAGCATTCATTCAACACGTTGGACGCCAAGTCTGTTTTGTTCTCTTTACCGTTTGACCCGCTAGATAAGATTTTATCGAAATGGATTCGTGGCCGGCATTACTTTTACGACAAACCAGTTCATTGCAGTACTTGGTCCTGTGCAGACAAAAATTTTCTTTAACCCTAAGCGTCAAAATGCCAGTCCGAGAGTGTGTGTGAAAGACGGTCTAAAAAACAACAACACAAACTCCAAAGAAAACCGGGAAAAGGCTCTGTAGTACGAAAATATTGTTAATTATGTTATGATAAAAATGTAACAAAACATGGTAGAGTAATGGCCAGGAGAAAGACTAAGCGAGGTGTCACATTTTGTAATACCCGTAAAGGAGATCGGTTATTATGTTTACCGTGTTTGAATGAAATCCATTAATCCTGTAATGAGTCAAAATTATGTAAATTTGAAATAATTTTTCTGTAAATCCATAAAACAGTGTAAATTTTATAGTTCTATATCATGTTACACGATGTCAGCCAGTGGTGGTTGACGCGGCCTAAACGGAAAGTCTAGTGTCAGCCACCGATGGCTGACGTGGCGCTCAACGTATTAAGGGGGGATAAAAGGGACGGTTGGGTCCACCCGATGGCCTGCCATTGGCTAACTGAAACGAGATTCTAACGCAGTAGCTTCAGATTTTTATAAAAGCAACTTGCTTCGTCTTCTACCTCTCATTTTGATCCTGCTTGCCACAGAAAATCTGCGTTGCGTCGACGAGTCTGAACAGCTAGTATAGCTAGAAGGAATTGCTATAGTGTCTTCGAAGTGACAGTTTCCGTGCAACTAGAAGGAATTCTTACAGTGATTTTTACGATGATTCGCTCTATTACCGATCTTGCCAAGGATTGCGCTCCTTCGAATGAGGTAATTAATTTTTGACCTTTTAATTTCGCAAGTTCGCCGTAGTTTCAGGATCATACAATTATGTTGTCCAAATTTGTATATTGTAACTAGTTTATAAAATTTATTGCCATTTTTTATAGAATCTTAAATGACTAACGTCAGAGAATGCATTCGGATCAACAGAATTAATAACAAATTCATGAGGTCATTCAAAGAGTGATATGGTTAATAGACTCATCTAATAATTTGGAGATAAACAAAATTAAAATACAGGCTCGATAAATTATTTAACGACTAACTGAATTAATATATGCATTCTCATTAATATAATGCATTCTCTGTTACCGTATTTAACCAATAGATGAAATAATTTTCAAATCCATTAAATTATTCTCACAAATACAATTAAGTAATTTGGCGATCAACCGAACCAATATACAAATTTACAAAATAATATATATATATGTAATAAGAACGAAATATTCGCTTTTCGTTACAGAGATCGAGAAATGGAGCGAATAACGAGGCGTCCGCTGCGATGGACGAAATACATGAACAGCTCGCAGTACGGTTTCTTGTAAAGAGATCGAAAACCTACACGATCGGCAAACACCCGTCGTCAAGAAGACAGAGACAATCGAGTAGGGTTGCGAGGACTGTTGCGAGGACGATTGCGAGTTCCATTCCGAGTTTGTCTGCCAGTTCGATTGCCAGATTGATTTCGAGTCCAATTGCGAATTCGATTGCGAGTTCGAGTTCGACTGTAAGTTCGACTGCGAGTCCATCTTCGAATTCGACCGCACAAGAATCTCTGCAATATTTACGCTTGGCGCCAAGAACAGGGCACAGAACCCTAGCGGAACCGCAGTTCAAGGAACCGCTAACTTATCAATGTTATTATTGCCCGAAGTACTTTCTGCACAAAATGGTCTATAGACAGCACGCAATTTGCCATATTCGGAAGCTCCACTGATATACGAAATACAAGAAGGGATACAAATCGATAATAGAAAAGAGAAGACACGAATTTTTTTCGATCGCGTCGCATAAAACAATCGGCTCTTTTCAGGGCCATACATATTAACCCCGGAAAGTACGTCCATAAATATTATTGATAAGTGATCAGTGTTTAGTGACCATGTAGTGAAAGTAAACGTTGAAATTGCCTGCCCGGAGACATTCTTCTCTTCGTCACCGTCGGCTACAGATCAGCTGCGCAGTTCATCAAAAATTGTACGAGGTCAATGCACTATCCTCCTGCACCCATTTCCGTGCATGAAGTGGATTTACAACTAAATGGGTGAGTTTTTTATTAATTATATTCTTCATATACAAATTACATACGCCTTTTAACGCGAATATTTATTATTAAATTAGCTTTGCGAATCATTCGTTGAACTGTGTTCGGAAACGGTATTATTTAAATTAAAATATCATTTACGTACCTTGTTAAACTTCACTGTACACCTTGCTTAAAAATTTCGTATCTTACACACGAGGTGTCATGCACACTAGAAAATTAAAACGGCCGTCACGGTTAAATTACTTATTATTTTGAATTCGAAAAATTAGTAAATATTCTTCAGACATTCTGAAGTAAGAATAAATAGCGTTCTTCTTAAAATTATCACTGTAATGTAATAAAATTAAATTCGGAAGTTCACGCACCGTGACTTGTTCATTGATGCGAAAGCAGCACTTCACCTCTCATTGGTCAGTGTTTATCGTTAATAACTCGTAAACAAAGCCGCGGATTGTATTTTCGCAAAGGAAAAAGTTACTTCAAATGACCTTAGCTATCCCTCATTTTCTGCTGTTAAAATAATTGTGGAACGCCCTGTACATATATATATAATGGAAATTACTTTCCTTAGACATCAAATTATAAAAACATATCAATCGTAATCAAATAAAGTTTTCATTTAATCTCAAAACAAAACATATTTCAATGCTTTCTATAAATACTATAGAAATTGAAAGAGTATCAACTTCAGTTTTTTAAAATAGAACTTCTTTATTCGTCTCCTAATACTTGCCATCGATGAAAAATATGTTTATTTTGCAAAAAAATCTACTATTCCAATGTAATGTGAGATGTTGCATTGAAAATGAACTTCACGCGTTCAGTCTGCAGGGGAAATTGTGAAAGCGGCTACCTGATTGGGTTTGCGGAAATATGTCTAGTCTCAGCCCCTGACTTTTGCTGCTTAACCTCTTAAATCTGCGATTTACGTTCGAGAATTTCGGGCCGGAAACGTAAACAAGCTCGCGCAGCCTTCGAGCCATTCGCACGACTTGTACAATACGCTGATCGGGCCAATCGTAAATATTACGGGCATCGCTCGTGGTACGACGGTCGCGGTTGGTAATTTGCCCCATCACAAATAGCACAGACAAGGTTCGTGATGCGTTCTTATTATCTCTTCGTATCGTGATCAGTTTCAAGTTATTCTTGATCACATTCGCACATCGAAATTTATCTTCATAAATTCTAGAGAAGCATCCCCACAAGATGTTTTCAAGAAAAAGATTTCGTGATGAGAGCAGTGAGATTTGTGCTAATAATTTTGCTAACGAAAGTGACAGTAGTGACAATATATGTTCTGTTCGAAGAAAATGCATGCGATTAGATATTGATGATACTTCTGACGACGATCAACTACCAGAGCCCTGGCTTTGGAGAGGAATAAGAAATAGTCCAAAAATCTGAGACTATACGATGACTGCTAGCCTAAGAGAGGCAGCCTCACTCTGACTTAGGAGGAAGTAGAAGAGAATTAGATATATTTAATCTAATATTTATTTGATGACATATTCTGGCAAAATATTGTAACCGAAACTAACCGGTATGCAGATCAAATACGAGTGAATCCATGCAGAACAGGAGAAATCGACGACACTTGATTTCCTGTAGATTCTAACGAAATCAAAAGATATTTTGCATTGTCCATAATAACTGCACAGGTAAAAAAACCAGAAAAACAAATGAATTGGTCGAAGAGGGCTGTTATTGAAAGGCCGATGAAATGCCTTTGAAAAGATATCTGCAAATTACAAGGTGTTTGCATTTCGCAAACAATAATCTGTTTGTCAATACAGATAAATTGAGCAAGATTAAACCTGTGATCAATTATTTGAACAAAAACTTTAAAGAAGTATATATAATGAAAGAGAAGACAATGCTATTGATGAATCGCTCATGAAATTGTAGGGGCGCTTATCTTATAGGCAATTTAACCCGTCATAAAAGGCTGACTCATCGAAATGACTACACAAGGATCCAATCGTACTCCAAAACCACATTGTATTACAGAGTACAACAAGGGAATGAATGGAATTGATCTCCAAGACCAAATATTAGCAAGCTTTCCAGTAGTGAGGAAATACATGAAAGGAAGTAAAAAAAATATTTTTATCTGCTGGTCTAATTAATTCCTACATTTTATGCAACGAAATAAATAACGGGTGGAAACAATGTTACGTTGACTATAGGATCAACATAGCCGAATCACTATTGAAGAATATGCCAAAACCGAATTATAGAGAACGAGGACAATTATCTTCCGGAGATATGCCAGAAAGACTGCACTCGAAGTATTGGGCTCATTCTCCAAAACATACTGACCCAGCAGCATCAAAATTAAGGCCGTCAAAACCTTGTAGGGTTTGCCAAAAAAATAAAAAACGTATAGAAACAACGTGGGAGTGTAAGAAGTGAAAAGTTCCCTTACATCTACCAGAATGATTCGAATTGTCTCACACTATTGCAGATTATTAATTTTGTATTACTGATTTTCGTGTAAATAAACTTTTTGTAGTACTTGCATCTACCACAATTATTGCATCAGGCTGTAATTACTTATCAAATATTTTTAATTTTAAAAGGGCGCCGCCGCTAATATTTATATTTGGCCCGATCATCGTACTACGGGCTATGCCAGTAATATTCACTTTTGGCCCGATCAGCGTACTACGGGCTATGCCCGTAGTTGTCGTTTAACAATTTGAGCGCCACGCTGATTTTTAAGGAAGTCCCCGCCAGGCCACGCGCGCCGCTTAAAAGCGCTGAAATTGTAGAGCCAATGTTTCTTATCGCAGTAGAAGATAGTTTACGTTAAGAACGTGATCCTTATAAGCATTCATTCAACACGTTGGACGCCAAGTCTGTTTTGTTCTCTTTACCGTTTGACCCGCTAGATAAGATTTTATCGAAATGGATTCGTGGCCGGCATTACTTTTACGACAAACCAGTTCATTGCAGTACTTGGTCCTGTGCAGACAAAAATTTTCTTTAACCCTAAGCGTCAAAATGCCAGTCCGAGAGTGTGTGTGAAAGACGGTCTAAAAAACAACAACACAAACTCCAAAGAAAACCGGGAAAAGGCTCTGTAGTACGAAAATATTGTTAATTATGTTATGATAAAAATGTAACAAAAGATGGTAGAGTAATGGCCAGGAGAAAGACTAAGCGAGGTGTCACATTTTGTAATACCCGTAAAGGAGATCGGTTATTATGTTTACCGTGTTTGAATGAAATCCATTAATCCTGTAATGAGTCAAAATTATGTAAATTTGAAATAATTTTTCTGTAAATCCATAAAACAGTGTAAATTTTATAGTTCTATATCATGTTACACGATGTCAGCCAGTGGTGGTTGACGCGGCCTAAACGGAAAGTCTAGTGTCAGCCACCGATGGCTGACGTGGCGCTCAACGTATTAAGGGGGGATAAAAGGGACGGTTGGGTCCACCTGATGGCCTGCCATTGGCTAACTGAAACGAGATTCTAACGCAGTAGCTTCAGATTTTTATAAAAGCAACTTGCTTCGTCTTCTACCTCTCATTTTGATCCTGCTTGCCACAGAAAATCTGCGTTGCGTCGACGAGTCTGAACAGCTAGTATAGCTAGAAGGAATTGCTATAGTGTCTTCGAAGTGACAGTTTCCGTGCAACTAGAAGGAATTCTTACAGTGATTTTTACGATGATTCGCTCTATTACCGATCTTGCCAAGGATTGCGCTCCTTCGAATGAGGTAATTAATTTTTGATCTTTTAATTTCGCAAGTTCGCCGTAGTTTCAGGATCATACAATTATGTTGTCCAAATTTGTATATTGTAACTGGTTTATAAAATTGATTGCCATTTTTTATAGAATCTTAAATGACTAACGTCAGAGAATGCATTAGGATCAACAGAATTAATAAAAAATTCATGATGTCATTCAAAAAGTGATATGGTTAATAGACTCATCTAATAATTTGGAGATAAACAAAATTAAAATACAGGCTCGATAAATTATTTAACGACTAACTGAATTAATATATGCATTCTCATTAATATAATGCATTCTCTGTTACCGTATTTAACCAATAGATGAAATAATTTTCAAATCCATTAAATTATTCTCACAAATACAATTAAGTAATTTGGCGATCAACCGAACCAATATACAAATTTACAAAATAATATATATATGTAATAAGAACGAAATATTCGCTTTTCGTTACAGAGATCGAGAAATGGAGCGAATAACGAGGCGTCCGCTGCGATGGACGAAATACATGAACATCTCGCAGTACGGTTTCTTGTAAAGAGATCGAAAACCTACACGATCGGCAAACACCCGTCGTCAAGAAGACAGAGACAATCGAGTAGGGTTGCGAGGACTGTTGCGAGGACGATTGCGAGTTCCATTCCGAGTTTGTCTGCCAGTTCGATTGCCAGATTGATTTCGAGTCCAATTGCGAATTCGATTGCGAGTTCGAGTTCGACTGTAAGTTCGACTGCGAGTCCATCTTCGAATTCGACCGCACAAGAATCTCTGCAATATTTACGCTTGGCGCCAAGAACAGGGCACAGAACCCTAGCGGAACCGCAGTTCAAGGAACCGCTAACTTATCAATGTTATTATTGCCCGAAATACTTTCTGCACAAAATGGTCTATAGACAGCACGCAATTTGCCATATTCGGAAGCTCCACTGATATACGAAATACAAGAAGGGATACAAATCGATAATAGAAAAGAGAAGACACGAATTTTTTTCGATCGCGTCGCATAAAACAATCGGCTCTTTTCAGGGCCATACATATTAACCCCGGAAAGTACGTCCATAAATATTATTGATAAGTGATCAGTGTTTAGTGACCATGTAGTGAAAGTAAACGTTGAAATTGCCTGCCCGGAGACATTCTTCTCTTCGTCACCGTCGGCTACAGATCAGCTGCGCAGTTCATCAAAAATTGTACGAGGTCAATGCACTATCCTCCTGCACCCATTTCCGTGCATGAAGTGGATTTACAACTAAATGGGTGAGTTTTTTATTAATTATATTCTTCATATACAAATTACATACGCCTTTTAACGCGAATATTTATTATTAAATTAGCTTTGCGAATCATTCGTTGAACTGTGTTCGGAAACGGTATTATTTAAATTAAAATATCATTTACGTACCTTGTTAAACTTCACTGTACACCTTGCTTAAAAATTTCGTATCTTACACACGAGGTGTCATGCACACTAGAAAATTAAAACGGCCGTCACGGTTAAATTACTTATTATTTTGAATTCGAAAAATTAGTAAATATTCTTCAGACATTCTGAAGTAAGAATAAATAGCGTTCTTCTTAAAATTATCACTGTAATGTAATAAAATTAAATTCGGAAGTTCACGCACCGTGACTTGTTCATTGATGCGAAAGCAGCACTTCACCTCTCATTGGTCAGTGTTTATCGTTAATAACTCGTAAACAAAGCCGCGGATTGTATTTTCGCAAAGGAAAAAGTTACTTCAAATGACCTTAGCTATCCCTCATTTTCTGCTGTTAAAATAATTGTGGAACGCCCTGTACATATATATATAATGGAAATTACTTTCCTTAGACATCAAATTATAAAAACATATCAATCGTAATCAAATAAAGTTTTCATTTAATCTCAAAACAAAACATATTTCAATGCTTTCTATAAATACTATAGAAATTGAAAGAGTATCAACTTCAGTTTTTTAAAATAGAACTTCTTTATTCGTCTCCTAATACTTGCCATCGATGAAAAATATGTTTATTTTGCAAAAAAATCTACTATTCCAATGTAATGTGAGATGTTGCATTGAAAATGAACTTCACGCGTTCAGTCTGCAGGGGAAATTGTGAAAGCGGCTACCTGATTGGGTTTGCGGAAATATGTCTAGTCTCAGCCCCTGACTTTTGCTGCTTAACCTCTTAAATCTGCGATTTACGTTCGAGAATTTCGGGCCGGAAACGTAAACAAGCTCGCGCAGCCTTCGAGCCATTCGCACGACTTGTACAATACGCTGATCGGGCCAATCGTAAATATTACGGGCATCGCTCGTGGTACGACGGTCGCGGTTGGTAATTTGCCCCATCACAAATAGCACAGACAAGGTTCGTGATGCGTTCTTATTATCTCTTCGTATCGTGATCAGTTTCAAGTTATTCTTGATCACATTCGCACATCGAAATTTATCTTCATAAATTCTAGAGAAGCATCCCCACAAGATGTTTTCAAGAAAAAGATTTCGTGATGAGAGCAGTGAGATTTGTGCTAATAATTTTGCTAACGAAAGTGACAGTAGTGACAATATATGTTCTGTTCGAAGAAAATGCATGCGATTAGATATTGATGATACTTCTGACGACGATCAACTACCAGAGCCCTGGCTTTGGAGAGGAATAAGAAATAGTCCAAAAATCTGAGACTATACGATGACTGCTAGCCTAAGAGAGGCAGCCTCACTCTGACTTAGGAGGAAGTAGAAGAGAATTAGATATATTTAATCTAATATTTATTTGATGACATATTCTGGCAAAATATTGTAACCGAAACTAACCGGTATGCAGATCAAATACGAGTGAATCCATGCAGAACAGGAGAAATCGACGACACTTGATTTCCTGTAGATTCTAACGAAATCAAAAGATATTTTGCATTGTCCATAATAACTGCACAGGTAAAAAAACCAGAAAAACAAATGAATTGGTCGAAGAGGGCTGTTATTGAAAGGCCGATGAAATGCCTTTGAAAAGATATCTGCAAATTACAAGGTGTTTGCATTTCGCAAACAATAATCTGTTTGTCAATACAGATAAATTGAGCAAGATTAAACCTGTGATCAATTATTTGAACAAAAACTTTAAAGAAGTATATATAATGAAAGAGAAGACAATGCTATTGATGAATCGCTCATGAAATTGTAGGGGCGCTTATCTTATAGGCAATTTAACCCGTCATAAAAGGCTGACTCATCGAAATGACTACACAAGGATCCAATCGTACTCCAAAACCACATTGTATTACAGAGTACAACAAGGGAATGAATGGAATTGATCTCCAAGACCAAATATTAGCAAGCTTTCCAGTAGTGAGGAAATACATGAAAGGAAGTAAAAAAAATATTTTTATCTGCTGGTCTAATTAATTCCTACATTTTATGCAACGAAATAAATAACGGGTGGAAACAATGTTACGTTGACTATAGGATCAACATAGCCGAATCACTATTGAAGAATATGCCAAAACCGAATTATAGAGAACGAGGACAATTATCTTCCGGAGATATGCCAGAAAGACTGCACTCGAAGTATTGGGCTCATTCTCCAAAACATACTGACCCAGCAGCATCAAAATTAAGGCCGTCAAAACCTTGTAGGGTTTGCCAAAAAAATAAAAAACGTATAGAAACAACGTGGGAGTGTAAGAAGTGAAAAGTTCCCTTACATCTACCAGAATGATTCGAATTGTCTCACACTATTGCAGATTATTAATTTTGTATTACTGATTTTCGTGTAAATAAACTTTTTGTAGTACTTGCATCTACCACAATTATTGCATCAGGCTGTAATTACTTATCAAATATTTTTAATTTTAAAAGGGCGCCGCCGCTAATATTTATATTTGGCCCGATCATCGTACTACGGGCTATGCCAGTAATATTCACTTTTGGCCCGATCAGCGTACTACGGGCTATGCCCGTAGTTGTCGTTTAACAATTTGAGCGCCACGCTGATTTTTAAGGAAGTCCCCGCCAGGCCACGCGCGCCGCTTAAAAGCGCTGAAATTGTAGAGCCAATGTTTCTTATCGCAGTAGAAGATAGTTTACGTTAAGAACGTGATCCTTATAAGCATTCATTCAACACGTTGGACGCCAAGTCTGTTTTGTTCTCTTTACCGTTTGACCCGCTAGATAAGATTTTATCGAAATGGATTCGTGGCCGGCATTACTTTTACGACAAACCAGTTCATTGCAGTACTTGGTCCTGTGCAGACAAAAATTTTCTTTAACCCTAAGCGTCAAAATGCCAGTCCGAGAGTGTGTGTGAAAGACGGTCTAAAAAACAACAACACAAACTCCAAAGAAAACCGGGAAAAGGCTCTGTAGTACGAAAATATTGTTAATTATGTTATGATAAAAATGTAACAAAAGATGGTAGAGTAATGGCCAGGAGAAAGACTAAGCGAGGTGTCACATTTTGTAATACCCGTAAAGGAGATCGGTTATTATGTTTACCGTGTTTGAATGAAATCCATTAATCCTGTAATGAGTCAAAATTATGTAAATTTGAAATAATTTTTCTGTAAATCCATAAAACAGTGTAAATTTTATAGTTCTATATCATGTTACACGATGTCAGCCAGTGGTGGTTGACGCGGCCTAAACGGAAAGTCTAGTGTCAGCCACCGATGGCTGACGTGGCGCTCAACGTATTAAGGGGGGATAAAAGGGACGGTTGGGTCCACCTGATGGCCTGCCATTGGCTAACTGAAACGAGATTCTAACGCAGTAGCTTCAGATTTTTATAAAAGCAACTTGCTTCGTCTTCTACCTCTCATTTTGATCCTGCTTGCCACAGAAAATCTGCGTTGCGTCGACGAGTCTGAACAGCTAGTATAGCTAGAAGGAATTGCTATAGTGTCTTCGAAGTGACAGTTTCCGTGCAACTAGAAGGAATTCTTACAGTGATTTTTACGATGATTCGCTCTATTACCGATCTTGCCAAGGATTGCGCTCCTTCGAATGAGGTAATTAATTTTTGATCTTTTAATTTCGCAAGTTCGCCGTAGTTTCAGGATCATACAATTATGTTGTCCAAATTTGTATATTGTAACTGGTTTATAAAATTGATTGCCATTTTTTATAGAATCTTAAATGACTAACGTCAGAGAATGCATTAGGATCAACAGAATTAATAAAAAATTCATGATGTCATTCAAAAAGTGATATGGTTAATAGACTCATCTAATAATTTGGAGATAAACAAAATTAAAATACAGGCTCGATAAATTATTTAACGACTAACTGAATTAATATATGCATTCTCATTAATATAATGCATTCTCTGTTACCGTATTTAACCAATAGATGAAATAATTTTCAAATCCATTAAATTATTCTCACAAATACAATTAAGTAATTTGGCGATCAACCGAACCAATATACAAATTTACAAAATAATATATATATGTAATAAGAACGAAATATTCGCTTTTCGTTACAGAGATCGAGAAATGGAGCGAATAACGAGGCGTCCGCTGCGATGGACGAAATACATGAACATCTCGCAGTACGGTTTCTTGTAAAGAGATCGAAAACCTACACGATCGGCAAACACCCGTCGTCAAGAAGACAGAGACAATCGAGTAGGGTTGCGAGGACTGTTGCGAGGACGATTGCGAGTTCCATTCCGAGTTTGTCTGCCAGTTCGATTGCCAGATTGATTTCGAGTCCAATTGCGAATTCGATTGCGAGTTCGAGTTCGACTGTAAGTTCGACTGCGAGTCCATCTTCGAATTCGACCGCACAAGAATCTCTGCAATATTTACGCTTGGCGCCAAGAACAGGGCACAGAACCCTAGCGGAACCGCAGTTCAAGGAACCGCTAACTTATCAATGTTATTATTGCCCGAAATACTTTCTGCACAAAATGGTCTATAGACAGCACGCAATTTGCCATATTCGGAAGCTCCACTGATATACGAAATACAAGAAGGGATACAAATCGATAATAGAAAAGAGAAGACACGAATTTTTTTCGATCGCGTCGCATAAAACAATCGGCTCTTTTCAGGGCCATACATATTAACCCCGGAAAGTACGTCCATAAATATTATTGATAAGTGATCAGTGTTTAGTGACCATGTAGTGAAAGTAAACGTTGAAATTGCCTGCCCGGAGACATTCTTCTCTTCGTCACCGTCGGCTACAGATCAGCTGCGCAGTTCATCAAAAATTGTACGAGGTCAATGCACTATCCTCCTGCACCCATTTCCGTGCATGAAGTGGATTTACAACTAAATGGGTGAGTTTTTTATTAATTATATTCTTCATATACAAATTACATACGCCTTTTAACGCGAATATTTATTATTAAATTAGCTTTGCGAATCATTCGTTGAACTGTGTTCGGAAACGGTATTATTTAAATTAAAATATCATTTACGTACCTTGTTAAACTTCACTGTACACCTTGCTTAAAAATTTCGTATCTTACACACGAGGTGTCATGCACACTAGAAAATTAAAACGGCCGTCACGGTTAAATTACTTATTATTTTGAATTCGAAAAATTAGTAAATATTCTTCAGACATTCTGAAGTAAGAATAAATAGCGTTCTTCTTAAAATTATCACTGTAATGTAATAAAATTAAATTCGGAAGTTCACGCACCGTGACTTGTTCATTGATGCGAAAGCAGCACTTCACCTCTCATTGGTCAGTGTTTATCGTTAATAACTCGTAAACAAAGCCGCGGATTGTATTTTCGCAAAGGAAAAAGTTACTTCAAATGACCTTAGCTATCCCTCATTTTCTGCTGTTAAAATAATTGTGGAACGCCCTGTACATATATATATAATGGAAATTACTTTCCTTAGACATCAAATTATAAAAACATATCAATCGTAATCAAATAAAGTTTTCATTTAATCTCAAAACAAAACATATTTCAATGCTTTCTATAAATACTATAGAAATTGAAAGAGTATCAACTTCAGTTTTTTAAAATAGAACTTCTTTATTCGTCTCCTAATACTTGCCATCGATGAAAAATATGTTTATTTTGCAAAAAAATCTACTATTCCAATGTAATGTGAGATGTTGCATTGAAAATGAACTTCACGCGTTCAGTCTGCAGGGGAAATTGTGAAAGCGGCTACCTGATTGGGTTTGCGGAAATATGTCTAGTCTCAGCCCCTGACTTTTGCTGCTTAACCTCTTAAATCTGCGATTTACGTTCGAGAATTTCGGGCCGGAAACGTAAACAAGCTCGCGCAGCCTTCGAGCCATTCGCACGACTTGTACAATACGCTGATCGGGCCAATCGTAAATATTACGGGCATCGCTCGTGGTACGACGGTCGCGGTTGGTAATTTGCCCCATCACAAATAGCACAGACAAGGTTCGTGATGCGTTCTTATTATCTCTTCGTATCGTGATCAGTTTCAAGTTATTCTTGATCACATTCGCACATCGAAATTTATCTTCATAAATTCTAGAGAAGCATCCCCACAAGATGTTTTCAAGAAAAAGATTTCGTGATGAGAGCAGTGAGATTTGTGCTAATAATTTTGCTAACGAAAGTGACAGTAGTGACAATATATGTTCTGTTCGAAGAAAATGCATGCGATTAGATATTGATGATACTTCTGACGACGATCAACTACCAGAGCCCTGGCTTTGGAGAGGAATAAGAAATAGTCCAAAAATCTGAGACTATACGATGACTGCTAGCCTAAGAGAGGCAGCCTCACTCTGACTTAGGAGGAAGTAGAAGAGAATTAGATATATTTAATCTAATATTTATTTGATGACATATTCTGGCAAAATATTGTAACCGAAACTAACCGGTATGCAGATCAAATACGAGTGAATCCATGCAGAACAGGAGAAATCGACGACACTTGATTTCCTGTAGATTCTAACGAAATCAAAAGATATTTTGCATTGTCCATAATAACTGCACAGGTAAAAAAACCAGAAAAACAAATGAATTGGTCGAAGAGGGCTGTTATTGAAAGGCCGATGAAATGCCTTTGAAAAGATATCTGCAAATTACAAGGTGTTTGCATTTCGCAAACAATAATCTGTTTGTCAATACAGATAAATTGAGCAAGATTAAACCTGTGATCAATTATTTGAACAAAAACTTTAAAGAAGTATATATAATGAAAGAGAAGACAATGCTATTGATGAATCGCTCATGAAATTGTAGGGGCGCTTATCTTATAGGCAATTTAACCCGTCATAAAAGGCTGACTCATCGAAATGACTACACAAGGATCCAATCGTACTCCAAAACCACATTGTATTACAGAGTACAACAAGGGAATGAATGGAATTGATCTCCAAGACCAAATATTAGCAAGCTTTCCAGTAGTGAGGAAATACATGAAAGGAAGTAAAAAAAATATTTTTATCTGCTGGTCTAATTAATTCCTACATTTTATGCAACGAAATAAATAACGGGTGGAAACAATGTTACGTTGACTATAGGATCAACATAGCCGAATCACTATTGAAGAATATGCCAAAACCGAATTATAGAGAACGAGGACAATTATCTTCCGGAGATATGCCAGAAAGACTGCACTCGAAGTATTGGGCTCATTCTCCAAAACATACTGACCCAGCAGCATCAAAATTAAGGCCGTCAAAACCTTGTAGGGTTTGCCAAAAAAATAAAAAACGTATAGAAACAACGTGGGAGTGTAAGAAGTGAAAAGTTCCCTTACATCTACCAGAATGATTCGAATTGTCTCACACTATTGCAGATTATTAATTTTGTATTACTGATTTTCGTGTAAATAAACTTTTTGTAGTACTTGCATCTACCACAATTATTGCATCAGGCTGTAATTACTTATCAAATATTTTTAATTTTAAAAGGGCGCCGCCGCTAATATTTATATTTGGCCCGATCATCGTACTACGGGCTATGCCAGTAATATTCACTTTTGGCCCGATCAGCGTACTACGGGCTATGCCCGTAGTTGTCGTTTAACAATTTGAGCGCCACGCTGATTTTTAAGGAAGTCCCCGCCAGGCCACGCGCGCCGCTTAAAAGCGCTGAAATTGTAGAGCCAATGTTTCTTATCGCAGTAGAAGATAGTTTACGTTAAGAACGTGATCCTTATAAGCATTCATTCAACACGTTGGACGCCAAGTCTGTTTTGTTCTCTTTACCGTTTGACCCGCTAGATAAGATTTTATCGAAATGGATTCGTGGCCGGCATTACTTTTACGACAAACCAGTTCATTGCAGTACTTGGTCCTGTGCAGACAAAAATTTTCTTTAACCCTAAGCGTCAAAATGCCAGTCCGAGAGTGTGTGTGAAAGACGGTCTAAAAAACAACAACACAAACTCCAAAGAAAACCGGGAAAAGGCTCTGTAGTACGAAAATATTGTTAATTATGTTATGATAAAAATGTAACAAAAGATGGTAGAGTAATGGCCAGGAGAAAGACTAAGCGAGGTGTCACATTTTGTAATACCCGTAAAGGAGATCGGTTATTATGTTTACCGTGTTTGAATGAAATCCATTAATCCTGTAATGAGTCAAAATTATGTAAATTTGAAATAATTTTTCTGTAAATCCATAAAACAGTGTAAATTTTATAGTTCTATATCATGTTACACGATGTCAGCCAGTGGTGGTTGACGCGGCCTAAACGGAAAGTCTAGTGTCAGCCACCGATGGCTGACGTGGCGCTCAACGTATTAAGGGGGGATAAAAGGGACGGTTGGGTCCACCTGATGGCCTGCCATTGGCTAACTGAAACGAGATTCTAACGCAGTAGCTTCAGATTTTTATAAAAGCAACTTGCTTCGTCTTCTACCTCTCATTTTGATCCTGCTTGCCACAGAAAATCTGCGTTGCGTCGACGAGTCTGAACAGCTAGTATAGCTAGAAGGAATTGCTATAGTGTCTTCGAAGTGACAGTTTCCGTGCAACTAGAAGGAATTCTTACAGTGATTTTTACGATGATTCGCTCTATTACCGATCTTGCCAAGGATTGCGCTCCTTCGAATGAGGTAATTAATTTTTGATCTTTTAATTTCGCAAGTTCGCCGTAGTTTCAGGATCATACAATTATGTTGTCCAAATTTGTATATTGTAACTGGTTTATAAAATTGATTGCCATTTTTTATAGAATCTTAAATGACTAACGTCAGAGAATGCATTAGGATCAACAGAATTAATAAAAAATTCATGATGTCATTCAAAAAGTGATATGGTTAATAGACTCATCTAATAATTTGGAGATAAACAAAATTAAAATACAGGCTCGATAAATTATTTAACGACTAACTGAATTAATATATGCATTCTCATTAATATAATGCATTCTCTGTTACCGTATTTAACCAATAGATGAAATAATTTTCAAATCCATTAAATTATTCTCACAAATACAATTAAGTAATTTGGCGATCAACCGAACCAATATACAAATTTACAAAATAATATATATATGTAATAAGAACGAAATATTCGCTTTTCGTTACAGAGATCGAGAAATGGAGCGAATAACGAGGCGTCCGCTGCGATGGACGAAATACATGAACATCTCGCAGTACGGTTTCTTGTAAAGAGATCGAAAACCTACACGATCGGCAAACACCCGTCGTCAAGAAGACAGAGACAATCGAGTAGGGTTGCGAGGACTGTTGCGAGGACGATTGCGAGTTCCATTCCGAGTTTGTCTGCCAGTTCGATTGCCAGATTGATTTCGAGTCCAATTGCGAATTCGATTGCGAGTTCGAGTTCGACTGTAAGTTCGACTGCGAGTCCATCTTCGAATTCGACCGCACAAGAATCTCTGCAATATTTACGCTTGGCGCCAAGAACAGGGCACAGAACCCTAGCGGAACCGCAGTTCAAGGAACCGCTAACTTATCAATGTTATTATTGCCCGAAATACTTTCTGCACAAAATGGTCTATAGACAGCACGCAATTTGCCATATTCGGAAGCTCCACTGATATACGAAATACAAGAAGGGATACAAATCGATAATAGAAAAGAGAAGACACGAATTTTTTTCGATCGCGTCGCATAAAACAATCGGCTCTTTTCAGGGCCATACATATTAACCCCGGAAAGTACGTCCATAAATATTATTGATAAGTGATCAGTGTTTAGTGACCATGTAGTGAAAGTAAACGTTGAAATTGCCTGCCCGGAGACATTCTTCTCTTCGTCACCGTCGGCTACAGATCAGCTGCGCAGTTCATCAAAAATTGTACGAGGTCAATGCACTATCCTCCTGCACCCATTTCCGTGCATGAAGTGGATTTACAACTAAATGGGTGAGTTTTTTATTAATTATATTCTTCATATACAAATTACATACGCCTTTTAACGCGAATATTTATTATTAAATTAGCTTTGCGAATCATTCGTTGAACTGTGTTCGGAAACGGTATTATTTAAATTAAAATATCATTTACGTACCTTGTTAAACTTCACTGTACACCTTGCTTAAAAATTTCGTATCTTACACACGAGGTGTCATGCACACTAGAAAATTAAAACGGCCGTCACGGTTAAATTACTTATTATTTTGAATTCGAAAAATTAGTAAATATTCTTCAGACATTCTGAAGTAAGAATAAATAGCGTTCTTCTTAAAATTATCACTGTAATGTAATAAAATTAAATTCGGAAGTTCACGCACCGTGACTTGTTCATTGATGCGAAAGCAGCACTTCACCTCTCATTGGTCAGTGTTTATCGTTAATAACTCGTAAACAAAGCCGCGGATTGTATTTTCGCAAAGGAAAAAGTTACTTCAAATGACCTTAGCTATCCCTCATTTTCTGCTGTTAAAATAATTGTGGAACGCCCTGTACATATATATATAATGGAAATTACTTTCCTTAGACATCAAATTATAAAAACATATCAATCGTAATCAAATAAAGTTTTCATTTAATCTCAAAACAAAACATATTTCAATGCTTTCTATAAATACTATAGAAATTGAAAGAGTATCAACTTCAGTTTTTTAAAATAGAACTTCTTTATTCGTCTCCTAATACTTGCCATCGATGAAAAATATGTTTATTTTGCAAAAAAATCTACTATTCCAATGTAATGTGAGATGTTGCATTGAAAATGAACTTCACGCGTTCAGTCTGCAGGGGAAATTGTGAAAGCGGCTACCTGATTGGGTTTGCGGAAATATGTCTAGTCTCAGCCCCTGACTTTTGCTGCTTAACCTCTTAAATCTGCGATTTACGTTCGAGAATTTCGGGCCGGAAACGTAAACAAGCTCGCGCAGCCTTCGAGCCATTCGCACGACTTGTACAATACGCTGATCGGGCCAATCGTAAATATTACGGGCATCGCTCGTGGTACGACGGTCGCGGTTGGTAATTTGCCCCATCACAAATAGCACAGACAAGGTTCGTGATGCGTTCTTATTATCTCTTCGTATCGTGATCAGTTTCAAGTTATTCTTGATCACATTCGCACATCGAAATTTATCTTCATAAATTCTAGAGAAGCATCCCCACAAGATGTTTTCAAGAAAAAGATTTCGTGATGAGAGCAGTGAGATTTGTGCTAATAATTTTGCTAACGAAAGTGACAGTAGTGACAATATATGTTCTGTTCGAAGAAAATGCATGCGATTAGATATCGATGATACTTCTGACGACGATCAACTACCAGAGCCCTGGCTTTGGAGAGGAATAAGAAATAGTCCAAAAATCTGAGACTATACGATGACTGCTAGCCTAAGAGAGGCAGCCTCACTCTGACTTAGGAGGAAGTAGAAGAGAATTAGATATATTTAATCTAATATTTATTTGATGACATATTCTGGCAAAATATTGTAACCGAAACTAACCGGTATGCAGATCAAATACGAGTGAATCCATGCAGAACAGGAGAAATCGACGACACTTGATTTCCTGTAGATTCTAACGAAATCAAAAGATATTTTGCATTGTCCATAATAACTGCACAGGTAAAAAAACCAGAAAAACAAATGAATTGGTCGAAGAGGGCTGTTATTGAAAGGCCGATGAAATGCCTTTGAAAAGATATCTGCAAATTACAAGGTGTTTGCATTTCGCAAACAATAATCTGTTTGTCAATACAGATAAATTGAGCAAGATTAAACCTGTGATCAATTATTTGAACAAAAACTTTAAAGAAGTATATATAATGAAAGAGAAGACAATGCTATTGATGAATCGCTCATGAAATTGTAGGGGCGCTTATCTTATAGGCAATTTAACCCGTCATAAAAGGCTGACTCATCGAAATGACTACACAAGGATCCAATCGTACTCCAAAACCACATTGTATTACAGAGTACAACAAGGGAATGAATGGAATTGATCTCCAAGACCAAATATTAGCAAGCTTTCCAGTAGTGAGGAAATACATGAAAGGAAGTAAAAAAAATATTTTTATCTGCTGGTCTAATTAATTCCTACATTTTATGCAACGAAATAAATAACGGGTGGAAACAATGTTACGTTGACTATAGGATCAACATAGCCGAATCACTATTGAAGAATATGCCAAAACCGAATTATAGAGAACGAGGACAATTATCTTCCGGAGATATGCCAGAAAGACTGCACTCGAAGTATTGGGCTCATTCTCCAAAACATACTGACCCAGCAGCATCAAAATTAAGGCCGTCAAAACCTTGTAGGGTTTGCCAAAAAAATAAAAAACGTATAGAAACAACGTGGGAGTGTAAGAAGTGAAAAGTTCCCTTACATCTACCAGAATGATTCGAATTGTCTCACACTATTGCAGATTATTAATTTTGTATTACTGATTTTCGTGTAAATAAACTTTTTGTAGTACTTGCATCTACCACAATTATTGCATCAGGCTGTAATTACTTATCAAATATTTTTAATTTTAAAAGGGCGCCGCCGCTAATATTTATATTTGGCCCGATCATCGTACTACGGGCTATGCCCGTAATATTCACTTTTGGCCCGATCAGCGTACTACGGGCTATGCCCGTAGTTGTCGTTTAACAATTTGAGCGCCGCGCTGATTTTTAAGGAAGTCCCCGCCAGGCCACGCGCGCCGCTTAAAAGCGCTGAAATTGTAGAGCCAATGTTTCTTATCGCAGTAGAAGATAGTTTACGTTAAGAACGTGATCCTTATAAGCATTCATTCAACACGTTGGACGCCAAGTCTGTTTTGTTCTCTTTACCGTTTGACCCGCTAGATAAGATTTTATCGAAATGGATTCGTGGCCGGCATTACTTTTACGACAAACCAGTTCATTGCAGTACTTGGTCCTGTGCAGACAAAAATTTTCTTTAACCCTAAGCGTCAAAATGCCAGTCCGAGAGTGTGTGTGAAAGACGGTCTAAAAAACAACAACACAAACTCCAAAGAAAACCGGGAAAAGGCTCTGTAGTACGAAAATATTGTTAATTATGTTATGATAAAAATGTAACAAAACATGGTAGAGTAATGGCCAGGAGAAAGACTAAGCGAGGTGTCACATTTTGTAATACCCGTAAAGGAGATCGGTTATTATGTTTACCGTGTTTGAATGAAATCCATTAATCCTGTAATGAGTCAAAATTATGTAAATTTGAAATAATTTTTCTGTAAATCCATAAAACAGTGTAAATTTTATAGTTCTATATCATGTTACACGATGTCAGCCAGTGGTGGTTGACGCGGCCTAAACGGAAAGTCTAGTGTCAGCCACCGATGGCTGACGTGGCGCTCAACGTATTAAGGGGGGATAAAAGGGACGGTTGGGTCCACCCGATGGCCTGCCATTGGCTAACTGAAACGAGATTCTAACGCAGTAGCTTCAGATTTTTATAAAAGCAACTTGCTTCGTCTTCTACCTCTCATTTTGATCCTGCTTGCCACAGAAAATCTGCGTTGCGTCGACGAGTCTGAACAGCTAGTATAGCTAGAAGGAATTGCTATAGTGTCTTCGAAGTGACAGTTTCCGTGCAACTAGAAGGAATTCTTACAGTGATTTTTACGATGATTCGCTCTATTACCGATCTTGCCAAGGATTGCGCTCCTTCGAATGAGGTAATTAATTTTTGATCTTTTAATTTCGCAAGTTCGCCGTAGTTTCAGGATCATACAATTATGTTGTCCAAATTTGTATATTGTAACTGGTTTATAAAATTGATTGCCATTTTTTATAGAATCTTAAATGACTAACGTCAGAGAATGCATTAGGATCAACAGAATTAATAAAAAATTCATGATGTCATTCAAAAAGTGATATGGTTAATAGACTCATCTAATAATTTGGAGATAAACAAAATTAAAATACAGGCTCGATAAATTATTTAACGACTAACTGAATTAATATATGCATTCTCATTAATATAATGCATTCTCTGTTACCGTATTTAACCAATAGATGAAATAATTTTCAAATCCATTAAATTATTCTCACAAATACAATTAAGTAATTTGGCGATCAACCGAACCAATATACAAATTTACAAAATAATATATATATGTAATAAGAACGAAATATTCGCTTTTCGTTACAGAGATCGAGAAATGGAGCGAATAACGAGGCGTCCGCTGCGATGGACGAAATACATGAACATCTCGCAGTACGGTTTCTTGTAAAGAGATCGAAAACCTACACGATCGGCAAACACCCGTCGTCAAGAAGACAGAGACAATCGAGTAGGGTTGCGAGGACTGTTGCGAGGACGATTGCGAGTTCCATTCCGAGTTTGTCTGCCAGTTCGATTGCCAGATTGATTTCGAGTCCAATTGCGAATTCGATTGCGAGTTCGAGTTCGACTGTAAGTTCGACTGCGAGTCCATCTTCGAATTCGACCGCACAAGAATCTCTGCAATATTTACGCTTGGCGCCAAGAACAGGGCACAGAACCCTAGCGGAACCGCAGTTCAAGGAACCGCTAACTTATCAATGTTATTATTGCCCGAAATACTTTCTGCACAAAATGGTCTATAGACAGCACGCAATTTGCCATATTCGGAAGCTCCACTGATATACGAAATACAAGAAGGGATACAAATCGATAATAGAAAAGAGAAGACACGAATTTTTTTCGATCGCGTCGCATAAAACAATCGGCTCTTTTCAGGGCCATACATATTAACCCCGGAAAGTACGTCCATAAATATTATTGATAAGTGATCAGTGTTTAGTGACCATGTAGTGAAAGTAAACGTTGAAATTGCCTGCCCGGAGACATTCTTCTCTTCGTCACCGTCGGCTACAGATCAGCTGCGCAGTTCATCAAAAATTGTACGAGGTCAATGCACTATCCTCCTGCACCCATTTCCGTGCATGAAGTGGATTTACAACTAAATGGGTGAGTTTTTTATTAATTATATTCTTCATATACAAATTACATACGCCTTTTAACGCGAATATTTATTATTAAATTAGCTTTGCGAATCATTCGTTGAACTGTGTTCGGAAACGGTATTATTTAAATTAAAATATCATTTACGTACCTTGTTAAACTTCACTGTACACCTTGCTTAAAAATTTCGTATCTTACACACGAGGTGTCATGCACACTAGAAAATTAAAACGGCCGTCACGGTTAAATTACTTATTATTTTGAATTCGAAAAATTAGTAAATATTCTTCAGACATTCTGAAGTAAGAATAAATAGCGTTCTTCTTAAAATTATCACTGTAATGTAATAAAATTAAATTCGGAAGTTCACGCACCGTGACTTGTTCATTGATGCGAAAGCAGCACTTCACCTCTCATTGGTCAGTGTTTATCGTTAATAACTCGTAAACAAAGCCGCGGATTGTATTTTCGCAAAGGAAAAAGTTACTTCAAATGACCTTAGCTATCCCTCATTTTCTGCTGTTAAAATAATTGTGGAACGCCCTGTACATATATATATAATGGAAATTACTTTCCTTAGACATCAAATTATAAAAACATATCAATCGTAATCAAATAAAGTTTTCATTTAATCTCAAAACAAAACATATTTCAATGCTTTCTATAAATACTATAGAAATTGAAAGAGTATCAACTTCAGTTTTTTAAAATAGAACTTCTTTATTCGTCTCCTAATACTTGCCATCGATGAAAAATATGTTTATTTTGCAAAAAAATCTACTATTCCAATGTAATGTGAGATGTTGCATTGAAAATGAACTTCACGCGTTCAGTCTGCAGGGGAAATTGTGAAAGCGGCTACCTGATTGGGTTTGCGGAAATATGTCTAGTCTCAGCTCCTGACTTTTGCTGCTTAACCTCTTAAATCTGCGATTTACGTTCGAGAATTTCGGGCCGGAAACGTAAACAAGCTCGCGCAGCCTTCGAGCCATTCGCACGACTTGTACAATACGCTGATCGGGCCAATCGTAAATATTACGGGCATCGCTCGTGGTACGACGGTCGCGGTTGGTAATTTGCCCCATCACAAATAGCACAGACAAGGTTCGTGATGCGTTCTTATTATCTCTTCGTATCGTGATCAGTTTCAAGTTATTCTTGATCACATTCGCACATCGAAATTTATCTTCATAAATTCTAGAGAAGCATCCCCACAAGATGTTTTCAAGAAAAAGATTTCGTGATGAGAGCAGTGAGATTTGTGCTAATAATTTTGCTAACGAAAGTGACAGTAGTGACAATATATGTTCTGTTCGAAGAAAATGCATGCGATTAGATATCGATGATACTTCTGACGACGATCAACTACCAGAGCCCTGGCTTTGGAGAGGAATAAGAAATAGTCCAAAAATCTGAGACTATACGATGACTGCTAGCCTAAGAGAGGCAGCCTCACTCTGACTTAGGAGGAAGTAGAAGAGAATTAGATATATTTAATCTAATATTTATTTGATGACATATTCTGGCAAAATATTGTAACCGAAACTAACCGGTATGCAGATCAAATACGAGTGAATCCATGCAGAACAGGAGAAATCGACGACACTTGATTTCCTGTAGATTCTAACGAAATCAAAAGATATTTTGCATTGTCCATAATAACTGCACAGGTAAAAAAACCAGAAAAACAAATGAATTGGTCGAAGAGGGCTGTTATTGAAAGGCCGATGAAATGCCTTTGAAAAGATATCTGCAAATTACAAGGTGTTTGCATTTCGCAAACAATAATCTGTTTGTCAATACAGATAAATTGAGCAAGATTAAACCTGTGATCAATTATTTGAACAAAAACTTTAAAGAAGTATATATAATGAAAGAGAAGACAATGCTATTGATGAATCGCTCATGAAATTGTAGGGGCGCTTATCTTATAGGCAATTTAACCCGTCATAAAAGGCTGACTCATCGAAATGACTACACAAGGATCCAATCGTACTCCAAAACCACATTGTATTACAGAGTACAACAAGGGAATGAATGGAATTGATCTCCAAGACCAAATATTAGCAAGCTTTCCAGTAGTGAGGAAATACATGAAAGGAAGTAAAAAAAATATTTGTATCTGCTGGTCTAATTAATTCCTACATTTTATGCAACGAAATAAATAACGGGTGGAAACAATGTTACGTTGACTATAGGATCAACATAGCCGAATCACTATTGATGAATATGCCAAAACCGAATTATAGAGAACGAGGACAATTATCTTCCGGAGATATGCCAGAAAGACTGCACTCGAAGTATTGGGCTCATTCTCCAAAACATATTGACCCAGCAGCATCAAAATTAAGGCCGTCAAAACCTTGTAGGGTTTGCCAAAAAAATAAAAAACGTATAGAAACAACGTGGGAGTGTAAGAAGTGAAAAGTTCCCTTACATCTACCAGAATGATTCGAATTGTCTCACACTATTGCAGATTATTAATTTTGTATTACTGATTTTCGTGTAAATAAACTTTTTGTAGTACTTGCATCTACCACAATTATTGCATCAGGCTGTAATTACTTATCAAATATTTTTAATTTTAAAAGGGCGCCGCCGCTAATATTTATATTTGGCCCGATCATCGTACTACGGGCTATGCCCGTAATATTCACTTTTGGCCCGATCAGCGTACTACGGGCTATGCCCGTAGTTGTCGTTTAACAATTTGAGCGCCACGCTGATTTTTAAGGAAGTCCCCGCCAGGCCACGCGCGCCGCTTAAAAGCGCTGAAATTGTAGAGCCAATGTTTCTTATCGCAGTAGAAGATAGTTTACGTTAAGAACGTGATCCTTATAAGCATTCATTCAACACGTTGGACGCCAAGTCTGTTTTGTTCTCTTTACCGTTTGACCCGCTAGATAAGATTTTATCGAAATGGATTCGTGGCCGGCATTACTTTTACGACAAACCAGTTCATTGCAGTACTTGGTCCTGTGCAGACAAAAATTTTCTTTAACCCTAAGCGTCAAAATGCCAGTCCGAGAGTGTGTGTGAAAGACGGTCTAAAAAACAACAACACAAACTCCAAAGAAAACCGGGAAAAGGCTCTGAAGTACGAAAATATTGTTAATTATGTTATGATAAAAATGTAACAAAAGATGGTAGAGCAATGGCCAGGAGAAAGACTAAGCGAGGTGTCACATTTTGTAATACCCGTAAAGGAGATCGGTTATTATGTTTACCGTGTTTGAATGAAATCCATTAATCCTGTAATGAGTCAAAATTATGTAAATTTGAAATAAATTTTCTGTAAATCCATAAAACAGTGTAAATTTTATAGTTCTATATCATGTTACACGATGTCAGCCAGTGGTGGTTGACGCGGCCTAAACGGAAAGTCTAGTGTCAGCCACCGATGGCTGACGTGGCGCTCAACGTATTAAGGGGGGATAAAAGGGACGGTTGGGTCCACCCGATGGCCTGCCATTGGCTAACTGAAACGAGATTCTAACGCAGTAGCTTCAGATTTTTATAAAAGCAACTTGCTTCGTCTTCTACCTCTCATTTTGATCCTGCTTGCCACAGAAAATCTGCGTTGCGTCGACGAGTCTGAACAGCTAGTATAGCTAGAAGGAATTGCTATAGTGTCTTCGAAGTGACAGTTTCCGTGCAACTAGAAGGAATTCTTACAGTGATTTTTACGATGATTCGCTCTATTACCGATCTTGCCAAGGATTGCGCTCCTTCGAATGAGGTAATTAATTTTTGACCTTTTAATTTCGCAAGTTCGCCGTAGTTTCAGGATCATACAATTATGTTGTCCAAATTTGTATATTGTAACTAGTTCATAAAATTTATTGCCATTTTTTATAGAATCTTAAATGACTAACGTCAGAGAATGCATTCGGATCAACAGAATTAATAACAAATTCATGAGGTCATTCAAAGAGTGATATGGTTAATAGACTCATCTAATAATTTGGAGATAAACAAAATTAAAATACAGGCTCGATAAATTATTTAACGACTAACTCAATTAATATATGCATTCTCATTAATATAATGCATTCTCTGTTCCCATATTTAACCAATAGATGAAATAATTTTCAAATCCATTAAATTATTCTCACAAATACAATTAAGTAATTTGGCGATCAACCGAACCAATATACAAATTTACAAAATAATATATATATGTAATAAGAACGAAATATTCGCTTTTCGTTACAGAGATCGAGAAATGGAGCGAATAACGAGGCGTCCGCTGCGATGGACGAAATACATGAACAGCTCGCAGTACGGTTTCTTGTAAAGAGATCGAAAAGCTACACGATCGGCAAACACCCGTCGTCAAGAAGACAGAGACAATCGAGTAGGGTTGCGAGGACTGTTGCGAGGACGATTGCGAGTTCCATTCCGAGTTTGTCTGCCAGTTCGATTGCCAGATTGATTTCGAGTCCAATTGCGAATTCGATTGCGAGTTCGAGTTCGACTGTAAGTTCGACTGCGAGTCCATCTTCGAATTCGACCGCACAAGAATCTCTGCAATATTTACGCTTGGCGCCAAGAACAGGGCACAGAACCCTAGCGGAACCGCAGTTCAAGGAACCGCTAACTTATCAATGTTATTATTGCCCGAAATACTTTCTGCACAAAATGGTCTATAGACAGCACGCAATTTGCCATATTCGGAAGCTCCACTGATATACGAAATACAAGAAGGGATACAAATCGATAATAGAAAAGAGAAGACACGAATTTTTTTCGATCGCGTCGCATAAAACAATCGGCTCTTTTCAGGGCCATACATATTAACCCCGGAAAGTACGTCCATAAATATTATTGATAAGTGATCAGTGTTTAGTGACCATGTAGTGAAAGTAAACGTTGAAATTGCCTGCCCGGAGACATTCTTCTCTTCGTCACCGTCGGCTACAGATCAGCTGCGCAGTTCATCAAAAATTGTACGAGGTCAATGCACTATCCTCCTGCACCCATTTCCGTGCATGAAGTGGATTTACAACTAAATGGGTGAGTTTTTTATTAATTATATTCTTCATATACAAATTACATACGCCTTTTAACGCGAATATTTGTTATTAAATTTGCTTTGCGAATCATTCGTTGAACTGTGTTCGGAAACGGTATTATTTAAATTAAAATATCATTTACGTACCTTGTTAAACTTCACTGTACACCTTGCTTAAAAATTTCGTATCTTACACACGAGGTGTCATGCACACTAGAAAATTAAAACGGCCGTCACGGTTAAATTACTTATTATTTTGAATTCGAAAAATTAGTAAATATTCTTCAGACATTCTGAAGTAAGAATAAATAGCGTTCTTCTTAAAATTATCACTGTAATGTAATAAAATTAAATTCGGAAGTTCACGCACCGTGACTTGTTCATTGATGCGAAAGCAGCACTTCACCTCTCATTGGTCAGTGTTTATCGTTAATAACTCGTAAACAAAGCCGCGGATTGTATTTTCGCAAAGGAAAAAGTTACTTCAAATGACCTTAGCTATCCCTCATTTTCTGCTGTTAAAATAATTGTGGAACGCCCTGTACATATATATATATAATGGAAATTACTTTCCTTAGACATCAAATTATAAAAACATATCAATCGTAATCAAATAAAGTTTTCATTTAATCTCAAAACAAAACATATTTCAATGCTTTCTATAAATACTATAGAAATTGAAAGAGTATCAACTTCAGTTTTTTAAAATAGAACTTCTTTATTCGTCTCCTAATACTTGCCATCGATGAAAAATATGTTTATTTTGCAAAAAAATCTACTATTCCAATGTAATGTGAGATGTTGCATTGAAAATGAACTTCACGCGTTCAGTCTGCAGGGGAAATTGTGAAAGCGGCTACCTGATTGGGTTTGCGGAAATATGTCTAGTCTCAGCCCCTGACTTTTGCTGCTTAACCTCTTAAATCTGCGATTTACGTTCGAGAATTTCGGGCCGGAAACGTAAACAAGCTCGCGCAGCCTTCGAGCCATTCGCACGACTTGTACAATACGCTGATCGGGCCAATCGTAAATATTACGGGCATCGCTCGTGGTACGACGGTCGCGGTTGGTAATTTGCCCCATCACAAATAGCACAGACAAGGTTCGTGATGCGTTCTTATTATCTCTTCGTATCGTGATCAGTTTCAAGTTATTCTTGATCACATTCGCACATCGAAATTTATCTTCATAAATTCTAGAGAAGCATCCCCACAAGATGTTTTCAAGAAAAAGATTTCGTGATGAGAGCAGTGAGATTTGTGCTAATAATTTTGCTAACGAAAGTGACAGTAGTGACAATATATGTTCTGTTCGAAGAAAATGCATGCGATTAGATATCGATGATACTTCTGACGACGATCAACTACCAGAGCCCTGGCTTTGGAGAGGAATAAGAAATAGTCCAAAAATCTGAGACTATACGATGACTGCTAGCCTAAGAGAGGCAGCCTCACTCTGACTTAGGAGGAAGTAGAAGAGAATTAGATATATTTAATCTAATATTTATTTGATGACATATTCTGGCAAAATATTGTAACCGAAACTAACCGGTATGCAGATCAAATACGAGTGAATCCATGCAGAACAGGAGAAATCGACGACACTTGATTTCCTGTAGATTCTAACGAAATCAAAAGATATTTTGCATTGTCCATAATAACTGCACAGGTAAAAAAACCAGAAAAACAAATGAATTGGTCGAAGAGGGCTGTTATTGAAAGGCCGATGAAATGCCTTTGAAAAGATATCTGCAAATTACAAGGTGTTTGCATTTCGCAAACAATAATCTGTTTGTCAATACAGATAAATTGAGCAAGATTAAACCTGTGATCAATTATTTGAACAAAAACTTTAAAGAAGTATATATAATGAAAGAGAAGACAATGCTATTGATGAATCGCTCATGAAATTGTAGGGGCGCTTATCTTATAGGCAATTTAACCCGTCATAAAAGGCTGACTCATCGAAATGACTACACAAGGATCCAATCGTACTCCAAAACCACATTGTATTACAGAGTACAACAAGGGAATGAATGGAATTGATCTCCAAGACCAAATATTAGCAAGCTTTCCAGTAGTGAGGAAATACATGAAAGGAAGTAAAAAAAATATTTGTATCTGCTGGTCTAATTAATTCCTACATTTTATGCAACGAAATAAATAACGGGTGGAAACAATGTTACGTTGACTATAGGATCAACATAGCCGAATCACTATTGAAGAATATGCCAAAACCGAATTATAGAGAACGAGGACAATTATCTTCCGGAGATATGCCAGAAAGACTGCACTCGAAGTATTGGGCTCATTCTCCAAAACATATTGACCCAGCAGCATCAAAATTAAGGCCGTCAAAACCTTGTAGGGTTTGCCAAAAAAATAAAAAACGTATAGAAACAACGTGGGAGTGTAAGAAGTGAAAAGTTCCCTTACATCTACCAGAATGATTCGAATTGTCTCACACTATTGCAGATTATTAATTTTGTATTACTGATTTTCGTGTAAATAAACTTTTTGTAGTACTTGCATCTACCACAATTATTGCATCAGGCTGTAATTACTTATCAAATATTTTTAATTTTAAAAGGGCGCCGCCGCTAATATTTATATTTGGCCCGATCATCGTACTACGGGCTATGCCCGTAATATTCACTTTTGGCCCGATCAGCGTACTACGGGCTATGCCCGTAGTTGTCGTTTAACAATTTGAGCGCCACGCTGATTTTTAAGGAAGTCCCCGCCAGGCCACGCGCGCCGCTTAAAAGCGCTGAAATTGTAGAGCCAATGTTTCTTATCGCAGTAGAAGATAGTTTACGTTAAGAACGTGATCCTTATAAGCATTCATTCAACACGTTGGACGCCAAGTCTGTTTTGTTCTCTTTACCGTTTGACCCGCTAGATAAGATTTTATCGAAATGGATTCGTGGCCGGCATTACTTTTACGACAAACCAGTTCATTGCAGTACTTGGTCCTGTGCAGACAAAAATTTTCTTTAACCCTAAGCGTCAAAATGCCAGTCCGAGAGTGTGTGTGAAAGACGGTCTAAAAAACAACAACACAAACTCCAAAGAAAACCGGGAAAAGGCTCTGAAGTACGAAAATATTGTTAATTATGTTATGATAAAAATGTAACAAAAGATGGTAGAGCAATGGCCAGGAGAAAGACTAAGCGAGGTGTCACATTTTGTAATACCCGTAAAGGAGATCGGTTATTATGTTTACCGTGTTTGAATGAAATCCATTAATCCTGTAATGAGTCAAAATTATGTAAATTTGAAATAAATTTTCTGTAAATCCATAAAACAGTGTAAATTTTATAGTTCTATATCATGTTACACGATGTCAGCCAGTGGTGGTTGACGCGGCCTAAACGGAAAGTCTAGTGTCAGCCACCGATGGCTGACGTGGCGCTCAACGTATTAAGGGGGGATAAAAGGGACGGTTGGGTCCACCCGATGGCCTGCCATTGGCTAACTGAAACGAGATTCTAACGCAGTAGCTTCAGATTTTTATAAAAGCAACTTGCTTCGTCTTCTACCTCTCATTTTGATCCTGCTTGCCACAGAAAATCTGCGTTGCGTCGACGAGTCTGAACAGCTAGTATAGCTAGAAGGAATTGCTATAGTGTCTTCGAAGTGACAGTTTCCGTGCAACTAGAAGGAATTCTTACAGTGATTTTTACGATGATTCGCTCTATTACCGATCTTGCCAAGGATTGCGCTCCTTCGAATGAGGTAATTAATTTTTGACCTTTTAATTTCGCAAGTTCGCCGTAGTTTCAGGATCATACAATTATGTTGTCCAAATTTGTATATTGTAACTAGTTTATAAAATTTATTGCCATTTTTTATAGAATCTTAAATGACTAACGTCAGAGAATGCATTCGGATCAACAGAATTAATAACAAATTCATGAGGTCATTCAAAGAGTGATATGGTTAATAGACTCATCTAATAATTTGGAGATAAACAAAATTAAAATACAGGCTCGATAAATTATTTAACGACTAACTCAATTAATATATGCATTCTCATTAATATAATGCATTCTCTGTTCCCATATTTAACCAATAGATGAAATAATTTTCAAATCCATTAAATTATTCTCACAAATACAATTAAGTAATTTGGCGATCAACCGAACCAATATACAAATTTACAAAATAATATATATATGTAATAAGAACGAAATATTCGCTTTTCGTTACAGAGATCGAGAAATGGAGCGAATAACGAGGCGTCCGCTGCGATGGACGAAATACATGAACAGCTCGCAGTACGGTTTCTTGTAAAGAGATCGAAAAGCTACACGATCGGCAAACACCCGTCGTCAAGAAGACAGAGACAATCGAGTAGGGTTGCGAGGACTGTTGCGAGGACGATTGCGAGTTCCATTCCGAGTTTGTCTGCCAGTTCGATTGCCAGATTGATTTCGAGTCCAATTGCGAATTCGATTGCGAGTTCGAGTTCGACTGTAAGTTCGACTGCGAGTCCATCTTCGAATTCGACCGCACAAGAATCTCTGCAATATTTACGCTTGGCGCCAAGAACAGGGCACAGAACCCTAGCGGAACCGCAGTTCAAGGAACCGCTAACTTATCAATGTTATTATTGCCCGAAATACTTTCTGCACAAAATGGTCTATAGACAGCACGCAATTTGCCATATTCGGAAGCTCCACTGATATACGAAATACAAGAAGGGATACAAATCGATAATAGAAAAGAGAAGACACGAATTTTTTTCGATCGCGTCGCATAAAACAATCGGCTCTTTTCAGGGCCATACATATTAACCCCGGAAAGTACGTCCATAAATATTATTGATAAGTGATCAGTGTTTAGTGACCATGTAGTGAAAGTAAACGTTGAAATTGCCTGCCCGGAGACATTCTTCTCTTCGTCACCGTCGGCTACAGATCAGCTGCGCAGTTCATCAAAAATTGTACGAGGTCAATGCACTATCCTCCTGCACCCATTTCCGTGCATGAAGTGGATTTACAACTAAATGGGTGAGTTTTTTATTAATTATATTCTTCATATACAAATTACATACGCCTTTTAACGCGAATATTTATTATTAAATTAGCTTTGCGAATCATTCGTTGAACTGTGTTCGGAAACGGTATTATTTAAATTAAAATATCATTTACGTACCTTGATAAACTTCACTGTACACCTTGCTTAAAAATTTCGTATCTTACACACGAGGTGTCATGCACACTAGAAAATTAAAACGGCCGTCACGGTTAAATTACTTATTACTTTGAATTCGAAAAATTAGTAAATATTCTTCAGACATTCTGAAGTAAGAATAAATAGCGTTCTTCTTAAAATTATCACTGTAATGTAATAAAATTAAATTCGGAAGTTCACGCACCGTGACTTGTTCATTGATGCGAAAGCAGCACTTCACCTCTCATTGGTCAGTGTTTATCGTTAATAACTCGTAAACAAAGCCGCGGATTGTATTTTCGCAAAGGAAAAAGTTACTTCAAATGACCTTAGCTATCCCTCATTTTCTGCTGTTAAAATAATTGTGGAACGCCCTGTACATATATATATATAATGGAAATTACTTTCCTTAGACATCAAATTATAAAAACATATCAATCGTAATCAAATAAAGTTTTCATTTAATCTCAAAACAAAACATATTTCAATGCTTTCTATAAATACTATAGAAATTGAAAGAGTATCAACTTCAGTTTTTTAAAATAGAACTTCTTTATTCGTCTCCTAATACTTGCCATCGATGAAAAATATGTTTATTTTGCAAAAAAATCTACTATTCCAATGTAATGTGAGATGTTGCATTGAAAATGAACTTCACGCGTTCAGTCTGCAGGGGAAATTGTGAAAGCGGCTACCTGATTGGGTTTGCGGAAATATGTCTAGTCTCAGCCCCTGACTTTTGCTGCTTAACCTCTTAAATCTGCGATTTACGTTCGAGAATTTCGGGCCGGAAACGTAAACAAGCTCGCGCAGCCTTCGAGCCATTCGCACGACTTGTACAATACGCTGATCGGGCCAATCGTAAATATTACGGGCATCGCTCGTGGTACGACGGTCGCGGTTGGTAATTTGCCCCATCACAAATAGCACAGACAAGGTTCGTGATGCGTTCTTATTATCTCTTCGTATCGTGATCAGTTTCAAGTTATTCTTGATCACATTCGCACATCGAAATTTATCTTCATAAATTCTAGAGAAGCATCCCCACAAGATGTTTTCAAGAAAAAGATTTCGTGATGAGAGCAGTGAGATTTGTGCTAATAATTTTGCTAACGAAAGTGACAGTAGTGACAATATATGTTCTGTTCGAAGAAAATGCATGCGATTAGATATCGATGATACTTCTGACGACGATCAACTACCAGAGCCCTGGCTTTGGAGAGGAATAAGAAATAGTCCAAAAATCTGAGACTATTCGATGACTGCTAGCCTAAGAGAGGCAGCCTCACTCTGACTTAGGAGGAAGTAGAAGAGAATTAGATATATTTAATCTAATATTTATTTGATGACATATTCTGGCAAAATATTGTAACCGAAACTAACCGGTATGCAGATCAAATACGAGTGAATCCATGCAGAACAGGAGAAATCGACGACACTTGATTTCCTGTAGATTCTAACGAAATCAAAAGATATTTTGCATTGTCCATAATAACTGCACAGGTAAAAAAACCAGAAAAACAAATGAATTGGTCGAAGAGGGCTGTTATTGAAAGGCCGATGAAATGCCTTTGAAAAGATATCTGCAAATTACAAGGTGTTTGCATTTCGCAAACAATAATCTGTTTGTCAATACAGATAAATTGAGCAAGATTAAACCTGTGATCAATTATTTGAACAAAAACTTTAAAGAAGTATATATAATGAAAGAGAAGACAATGCTATTGATGAATCGCTCATGAAATTGTAGGGGCGCTTATCTTATAGGCAATTTAACCCGTCATAAAAGGCTGACTCATCGAAATGACTACACAAGGATCCAATCGTACTCCAAAACCACATTGTATTACAGAGTACAACAAGGGAATGAATGGAATTGATCTCCAAGACCAAATATTAGCAAGCTTTCCAGTAGTGAGGAAATACATGAAAGGAAGTAAAAAAATATTTTTATCTGCTGGTCTAATTAATTCCTACATTTTATGCAACGAAATAAATAACGGGTGGAAACAATGTTACGTTGACTATAGGATCAACATAGCCGAATCACTATTGAAGAATATGCCAAAACCGAATTATAGAGAACGAGGACAATTATCTTCCGGAGATATGCCAGAAAGACTGCACTCGAAGTATTGGGCTCATTCTCCAAAACATATTGACCCAGCAGCATCAAAATTAAGGCCGTCAAAACCTTGTAGGGTTTGCCAAAAAAATAAAAAACGTATAGAAACAACGTGGGAGTGTAAGAAGTGAAAAGTTCCCTTACATCTACCAGAATGATTCGAATTGTCTCACACTATTGCAGATTATTAATTTTGTATTACTGATTTTCGTGTAAATAAACTTTTTGTAGTACTTGCATCTACCACAATTATTGCATCAGGCTGTAATTACTTATCAAATATTTTTAATTTTAAAAGGGCGCCGCCGCTAATATTTATATTTGGCCCGATCATCGTACTACGGGCTATGCCCGTAATATTCACTTCTGGCCCGATCAGCGTACTACGGGCTATGCCCGTAGTTGTCGTTTAACAATTTGAGCGCCACGCTGATTTTTAAGGAAGTCCCCGCCAGGCCACGCGCGCCGCTTAAAAGCGCTGAAATTGTAGAGCCAATGTTTCTTATCGCAGTAGAAGATAGTTTACGTTAAGAACGTGATCCTTATAAGCATTCATTCAACACGTTGGACGCCAAGCCTGTTTTGTTCTCTTTACCGTTTGACCCGCTAGATAAGATTTTATCGAAATGGATTCGTGGCCGGCATTACTTTTACGACAAACCAGTTCATTGCAGTACTTGGTCCTGTGCAGACAAAAATTTTCTTTAACCCTAAGCGTCAAAATGCCAGTCCGAGAGTGTGTGTGAAAGACGGTCTAAAAAACAACAACACAAACTCCAAAGAAAACCGGGAAAAGGCTCTGTAGTACGAAAATATTGTTAATTATGTTATGATAAAAATGTAACAAAAGATGGTAGAGTAATGGCCAGGAGAAAGACTAAGCGAGGTGTCACATTTTGTAATACCCGTAAAGGAGATCGGTTATTATGTTTACCGTGTTTGAATGAAATCCATTAATCCTGTAATGAGTCAAAATTATGTAAATTTGAAATAATTTTTCTGTAAATACATAAAACAGTGTAAATTTTATAGTTCTATATCATGTTACACGATGTCAGCCAGTGGTGGTTGACGCGGCCTAAACGGAAAGTCTAGTGTCAGCCACCGATGGCTGACGTGGCGCTCAACGTATTAAGGGGGGATAAAAGGGACGGTTGGGTCCACCTGATGGCCTGCCATTGGCTAACTGAAACGAGATTCTAACGCAGTAGCTTCAGATTTTTATAAAAGCAACTTGCTTCGTCTTCTACCTCTCATTTTGATCCTGCTTGCCACAGAAAATCTGCGTTGCGTCGACGAGTCTGAACAGCTAGTATAGCTAGAAGGAATTGCTATAGTGTCTTCGAAGTGACAGTTTCCGTGCAACTAGAAGGAATTCTTACAGTGATTTTTACGATGATTCGCTCTATTACCGATCTTGCCAAGGATTGCGCTCCTTCGAATGAGGTAATTAATTTTTGACCTTTTAATTTCGCAAGTTCGCCGTAGTTTCAGGATCATACAATTATGTTGTCCAAATTTGTATATTGTAACTGGTTTATAAAATTGATTGCCATTTTTTATAGAATCTTAAATGACTAACGTCAGAGAATGCATTAGGATCAACAGAATTAATAACAAATTCATGAGGTCATTCAAAGAATGATATGGTTAATAGACTCATCTAATAATTTGGAGATAAACAAAATTAAAATACAGGCTCGATAAATTATTTAACGACTAACTGTATTAATATAATGCATTCTCTGTTACCGTATTTAACCAATAGATGAAATAATTTTCAAATCCATTAAATTATTCTCACAAATACAATTAAGTAATTTGGCGATCAACCGAACCAATATACAAATTTACAAAATAATATATATATGTAATAAGAACGAAATATTCGCTTTTCGTTACAGAGATCGAGAAATGGAGCGAATAACGAGGCGTCCGCTGCGATGGACGAAATACATGAACAGCTCGCAGTACGGTTTCTTGTAAAGAGATCGAAAAGCTACACGATCGGCAAACACCCGTCGTCAAGAAGACAGAGACAATCGAGTAGGGTTGCGAGGACTGTTGCGAGGACGATTGCGAGTTCCATTCCGAGTTTGTCTGCCAGTTCGATTGCCAGATTGATTTCGAGTCCAATTGCGAATTCGATTGCGAGTTCGAGTTCGACTGTAAGTTCGACTGCGAGTCCATCTTCGAATTCGACCGCACAAGAATCTCTGCAATATTTACGCTTGGCGCCAAGAACAGGGCACAGAACCCTAGCGGAACCGCAGTTCAAGGAACCGCTAACTTATCAATGTTATTATTGCCCGAAATACTTTCTGCACAAAATGGTCTATAGACAGCACGCAATTTGCCATATTCGGAAGCTCCACTGATATACGAAATACAAGAAGGGATACAAATCGATAATAGAAAAGAGAAGACACGAATTTTTTTCGATCGCGTCGCATAAAACAATCGGCTCTTTTCAGGGCCATACATATTAACCCCGGAAAGTACGTCCATAAATATTATTGATAAGTGATCAGTGTTTAGTGACCATGTAGTGAAAGTAAACGTTGAAATTGCCTGCCCGGAGACATTCTTCTCTTCGTCACCGTCGGCTACAGATCAGCTGCGCAGTTCATCAAAAATTGTACGAGGTCAATGCACTATCCTCCTGCACCCATTTCCGTGCATGAAGTGGATTTACAACTAAATGGGTGAGTTTTTTATTAATTATATTCTTCATATACAAATTACATACGCCTTTTAACGCGAATATTTATTATTAAATTAGCTTTGCGAATCATTCGTTGAACTGTGTTCGGAAACGGTATTATTTAAATTAAAATATCATTTACGTACCTTGTTAAACTTCACTGTACACCTTGCTTAAAAATTTCGTATCTTACACACGAGGTGTCATGCACACTAGAAAATTAAAACGGCCGTCACGGTTAAATTACTTATTATTTTGAATTCGAAAAATTAGTAAATATTCTTCAGTCATTCTGAAGTAAGGATAAATAGCTCTAATATTTACAATATGTAACAATCCAAGGAAATCGCGACGTGCGAAAAGACCCTACCTACCTAGGAGACTGATTACCACTCAAAGGATTGCAGGGCAATCCTTTGGTCATTGTACTCGTCAAAATTGTCTACGTTATCTACGTAATAAAAAAAGGAAAATTCTGAACATTAACTCACTACTTGTTGGGAGGAGAGCGCTACGTTAGAGTCCTGGAACAAAAAAAAAAGCAGAGACATATTAAAATACCGTCCGTCAGCGTTCACGAAATAATTATTCAATTTTAATTGAATAATTGAAATAATTGAAAATTATGCTAACAAACCTGCCTCCTCGACGAAGCCCGACACGTTGCCTCTCGATCTCAGCAGTTATTTGCAGTAGCAATTTGCAGCAGTCATTTGCAGCAGCCATCTTCTTCAGATCTGCAACAGCAATACAAAATTCGGTTAAATTCGATCGCAATGCGAAAACCGATTAAAATGAATAAGCAAAGAGCTGCGACGTACCACGTAGCAGTCTTTGTTGTCGCGATTGATTTTGTCGTCCTTGGATTTCGAGGAAAATGATGCAATGGTCAGCCAAAAACCCACCCGAATACGGTGTAACCGAGGCCCACGGTCGAATACATAAATAGAACGATGAATCTGCGACGTGAAAATCGCGGCAGCGAGCGCGATCAAGCGCGATCAAGTACGATCAAGCACGATCTCAAGCGCGATCTCAACGGAGAGATCAGGCGCGATCTCAAGCCGGATGATCGAACGCAATTTCAAGCGAAATTAAGCGTGACCTCGGGCGAGATGAAGCGCGTTCAAGCGCCGATTATCCCGGCGAGCCGATGTGCCAATTAAATATTTCAGCGGATGATATTCCAAAATAATATATAATAAATATCACGAAATAACCGGAGAATAGAATTTAGCTAACGCCGAGAATGCCGGAGGATAAGGTGACCGAGAATATCGCGGACCAACTCCTTTCGATTCGAAATCGCCGAGCAAATGATTCGAGGAATGGCGGAGCACGCGATCGCGGTCCGCGGACCCACCCTTCGCGAACCGAGGCTGCTGAGCAAATGACTTCGCGAATGTCGGACTAGCGGTCGCGTCGCCCCACCCGTTCGACAGTATTTACAGCCGCGCCCCGATTTATTAGGGTATACAGGCGACCGCGAGTCGGCACAAAAAATACAACTGTTACTATTCTCCCTTGAAGCAGGTCGAAACCAGAAACACTGCGCAATTTGCTTGCGTACCCGTCGAATGAGAAAACAGACCCCGTTGTATCCTCACTACCCTGTTGCTGCGTCGTTCCACGCGAAGTCGAACATTGCGTTGTGCAATCATTTTTCAAGTAATATGTCAACCGGTTTCATATCGGAAGACATTTTAACTGTGAATATAATATAGAATGAATGTTTCAATAATTTCTCCGATTTGTAGGATTTTCATTTTGTATAATTTAAGTGCGGTTTATAGATGCGTAATTAACTTAGAGTTTGACGTATTGTTTTCGACATCCTCGTGACGTATTACAGCCGCGCCCCGATTTATTAGAGTATAGAGACGACCGCGAGTCGGCACAAAAAATACAACTGTTACTATTCTCCTTTGAAACAAGTCGAAACCGAAACGCCGCGCAATTCGCGCAATAAAAAACTAACCCCCGTTACGTCACTCTGTTGTTGTGTCGTTCCGCGCGAAATCAAATATTTCGTTGTGCAATCATTTTTTCGGACCATTATTCAGATATTATTATATCATTATTGCGATTATTATAACGTTAAAATTATGTTGGAACGTATTATATTATTATATGATCATAGTATTATAATATTGTTATTATAATTACTATGATTATTATAATAACAATTAATATATTAATATAATTTTGAGTGGCAAGTCACCGGTCGAACGCGAAGGATTAAATGATTGAGAAGATAAGAAATATAAAATTACGTACGTTCCCGTGCGACTGCGCTATATGTAAAATTACATATTTATTAACAGATATATTATTGCGTAATTGCAATTAACGGTCGCGTACACTATTTTTACACATAGCTCCATAGGATGCCACATCAACGCGCAAACGGATTTAAAGGACGAATACGTACAGGTTGTCGATACGTAAGTAAATTTTCTCGTCTTCCAAAGAATATATTATAATTTCACCTAATATTATTATTAAAACTGTATATTATTTCTTAATACATTTTTCTCAACCGCTGGCGAAAAGGATTCGAACATCTTTCAAAACGCAATTAACTTCTTCGATACTGGACCGAACGCGACTTTAATGTCTCAATGTTTTCGAAGTCTTACTTATTAATTTATTATTTTTGAATTCGGGAATTTCAATTCGGTTGCATCATCATTTGCGATTCATGCAATTTAATTGTCCAGTATTTTGCAATTGTGCTGCGATTGGAATTACGAATTGCATTGTAATTGAATCGAATTGAATAGAGATCCGAATCACAGATTACAATGTGATCGAATGACAATGTAATTGAATTGCAATGCGATCGAATTACAATGTAATTGAATCACGATGTGACAGAATTACAACGCGATTGAATTGCGATGTAACCTTTATTCATTAAAATTCCTCGAGCAATTCGATCGTAACTCTCCGCGAGCCTAGCCAAGGGGAAGCTAATTAAAAAACTTGAATAAAATACATTCAGTCGAAAAATATGCAAGTTACACTTCGACAGAAATATTCCGTCGTCTTCTCAGATTGGCCTCGATCTCCCAAAGAAGATTCCTAAACGTCTGGATGTCTTTCGATCCGATCTTCAAATTAACGAGATGGGGCGTCGTTCAAGGCTTCGTCGACAAAGTAAATATTCTCATTTCACCGTCTAACCCGAACGAGGTGCATAAAGGGAGAATGGCATCGAGGGCCACGTGTGTCACGTACAATGATCTTGTTCGCAGATCATTGCGTGGAGGAAGGGTTACCAAGTGCCAGACTTTGCTGGACTTGCTGTTAGATCTGTCGCAGAACGGCGACGCCCTCACCGACGAGGACGTTCGGAACGAGGTGAACACGTTCATATTCGCCGGTCTCGATACCACGGTCACCAGGGTGTCCTGGATCCTTTATGTGTTAGGCCCCCAACGGAGTATCAGGTGAGTGTACTGGCAACGCTCGCCGCGCCAGCGAATTCAACCCTTCTGGTATCGACCATGAGAATCGTGTGCACGCGAGCGAAAAATTATCGAGCACGTTAGAGACGCAGTTCGGGCAAAGACTCGGCGAGAAAAATCGTATAAACTTTACAAACCTTTTTGTAAACGAGTGAAACAACATTCAAAGATGAACACAGATTCGGAGATAAAACTGTTATTGGAAGTATGTATTAACCCTTTGCGAGTTAACCCTCGAGGGGTGCACTCCGAGGCACCGCTAGAATTTTTGTATCATCAAATAATTCTTATCTCAAGAAAGTCTAGATTTGCACCATGTCATGTAAAATGGGAACACTGTAAGACGGAACAATTATTTTAGGTTTACAGTTGAAACGGCTTTGAGTGCAAAGGGTTAAGAAAACAACAACGTTTTCCCATCAATTTTACCGATGGAAAAGGAAGAACGTGGATGTTAAAAGAGGGAAGGCGGATGACGAAAGCGAAGCAATTTATCCGATATTTGTCCGACATCGCGTATTTAGTTTATTTGATTAGTATTTATATTGTTCTGCGAGAGGAACAGCGAGATGTTCGTCGAGTTTTTACCGAGTGCCACAAGATGCTTGTCGGTGTGGACGAATCTAAATGAAGCTCTCTTTGTTTCTCTACAGGAGCAAATTCTGGGCGAGTATTATAACGTTGCGGGAACTGCTCTGCTCTGCTCTGCTCTGCTGCGCTCTGCTCCGCTGGCTGACGCAAGCCAGATTAGGGAATCAGAGTCCTGTAGCGCGCCCGTGGCGCAGCTACCGCAACTCCCATTGCCAAGGTTCGCCGGCTGCTACACGGAGTGGCCGAGCTTCTCGGATCAGTTTGAGTCGCTGGTCGTAAAGAACTTGACTCTTCACGACGTCCAGCGACTACAGTACCTCACTACTCCGTGACAGCGGCGAACTTTGGCATCGCGTGGGCGGCCTTGGTCAAGAGGTATGACCGGAAGCGGCTGGTCGTCAGTGCGCTCCTGTCGAGCATCCTGGCCCTTGCGCCGCTCACCCGCGATCGCGACGGCAGCGTTCTCGCCTTGCTGCGTCGTCGCACTAAGGAGGCGTAGGCCCAGCTGCGAAATTTGAGGCGGCCGGTGGACCACTGGGACGACCTGCTGGTCCACCTAACGGTGGAAAAACTCGATCCAAAGTCGAGAGAGGAGTGGATCCACGAAACCCGCGCCGCCGTTGATCCACCCACGTACGCCAGTTTCGACGAGTTCCTGGAGCATCGGGCCGGGTCCTTCGCGGAGCTCAGGATGGCTCCGGAGCCCTCGGCTACCTCCGCGGAGCGTAGGCCGGGCCGACCTCCACCACCGGTACGCTCCCACGCGATGGCGACGACGACGGCGAGCCGTTGCCGAAAGTACGGCGACAACCACCCGCTGTTCCGGTGCCCTGCGTTCAGGGGTATGGCGCTCAACCTGCGCAGGGATTTCGTTAGGGCGCGCGGTTGCTGTTTCAACTGCCTCGGTTCGGGACACCCCGCGACATGGTGTCCCTCCGCGTCGCGCTGCTCCGATTGTAACGGCTCGCACCACACCCTGATTCAACAGAATTCCGGGGTTGTTGGCGGGCCACAGTCAACCACGGTAGAACCCAGGCGGGAGGCAGCGACGAACATCTCCGCATCGTCCGCGGTCCACAACTGCGTCGCACGCTGGAGCGGGAGCAGTGCCGTACTGCTCGCGACCGCTCTAGTATGGGTAGTGACACGCGCCGGGGGGGGGGGGTAAGGCCGGTGAGGGTCTTGTTGGACCAGGGATCGGAGGCGACCTTCGTCTCCGAATCCCTCGTCCAGGCCCTCCGCATTCCTAAACGGCCCGCGGCTATCACCGTGGCGGGTGCGGGGGACGCGCCGGTGGATCGTGTGACTTCGCGGGTCGACCTGGTCTTACGGTTGACCGGGCGCGGGAACGCTCCTGTGCCGCTTTCCGCGTTCGTCCTCCGGAGACTAACTGGGCACGCGTCCAAGACGACCGTCGATATTCGCATTTACCCGCATCTGCAGGACCTCGTTTTAGCGGACCCTGATCCGACTTTAGATCTCCCAGTAGATCTCTTAATCGGGGCCGATCGTTACGGTGATGTGATCGGTCCCGGCCTGCGCAGCGGAACGACCGGCCAGCCCATCGCGCAGGAAACGGTATTCGGTTGGGTCGTCTCGGGCGCCGCATCGACACCCGCGAACGATCCCGATCCCTCCGTGGCGTCCCTGCACTGTCGCGCGGACGAGCAGTTGGAGCAGCAATTGCGATTGTTCTGGGAGCTCGAGGAGGCGAGTCCCAAATCTGTTCTCTCCCCTGACGAGTCGAGGTGCGAGGAACATTTCGTCAAAACAGTCTCACGGCGGGCGGACGGACGATGCGTGGTTCGGTTACCCCTGCGTACCGAACCACCCCTCGCTCTCGGCTCGTCAAAGGGCCGTGCCCTAGTCATGCTCCGTGGAGTCGAGCGGCGACTCAGGGGCGACAGTCAGTTGGAGACCGCGTACCGGGACTTTCTGGCCGAATATGACGCCCTCGAGCATATGGAGGAGGCCCCTCAGGGACCGCAGGATGGCGCGGTGTTCCCTCTGCACCACCCAGTGGTCAAGCGGAACGTGGACGGAACACCGCGCTTCCGCGTTGTTTTCAAGGCCTCCAGCCCCACTTCAAACGGACTGTCGCTGAACGATTACTTACTGACCGGGCCGAAGTTGCAGTGAGACATCTTCTCGGTACTGTTGCGCTGGCGAGTCCCGCGATTCGCCCTCAAGGCCGACATCGAGAAGCCTGCCGTGACGAGCTCACACACCTCCTAGGGCGTGGGGGCTTCAAGCCAGGAAAATGGGCAGCCAACACCCTTCTGGTGTTGGCGAATAGCCAGAAGTCGGCGGCGGTGGACCTCACGGGGGCTGCTCATCAGCACCATCCCGTGTTGCGGGTGGATTGGAGTCCGGACTCCGACTCCTTCGGGTTCACCGTCGTCCCAGACTCCGCTCCGTCGGTCACGAAGAGAGCGGTGATATCGGTGATCGCGCGCTTGTACGATCCGCTAGGCTGGGCGGCATCGGCAGTAATCAAAGTAAAAATATTGCTGCAGGAGCTATGGTTGGGGGGTGCGGATTGGGATGCTCCGCTCCCGGACGAGCTCAACCAGCCGTGGCGCGAACTCGTCGCCGAGTTACCGCTCTTAATCGCCGCGCGTGTGCCACGCTGGTTTGGCTCCTTTTTTCTCGTATAAACGGCGAGGCGGCGAGACAATAACACGATCAACGTGCGTTGGCCCGACCGTCAAACGCTCGCTTCGGCCGTATGTATACGCGGCGTTTTTGCCTTAGAAGGCAATGACCCGGCCATCGACACCTGACGATGCTTCCCCTTGAACATCGGCCAGGTGTCTATATATACTGCCGCACATTTCGATAAACGTTACAATTCGATACAATACAGTGCAACGCAATACAATTTGGATTGTCAAGATTTTGGTCGTTAACGTCACGTGTTTAATTCTGCGCCCTTGCGACCATCCGAATCCCTGCTTCACTTTTCTACGGTGAACGGAACCGTGCTCCAACAATCGTAATTATTAACAATTCTTTTGCGCCGTGCGCAACACATTTTATACAAGTTTACGTGGACTGTGGAGGCCGACATACCTCAGCGAGCGACACGTCGTCGGACTACATCATTTTGTCTCCTTACGACCTCCGGCAATTATTTTGTGCCGTACGCAACAATAATAAAATTATGATATCTATAAAAGTAAAAGGATTAGCGTTTACTTCTCGTATTTTCATCAATACTACTACTAGTATTTACATTTCGGCTCGTATTGCGACTGTCCTCGAGCATCAGTCTGGTCTGGACTGTTTAGCGCGCTTTGACGGCTACCGCTTGGGTAGTCGAGTTTCGTCGAGCTAAATGGCACGGGAAGGGGTTAGTGTTCGCATGTCCGGAAATGATTTTGCTCTTTTACTACTTTCACGTACACGGCGGATTTCGCTGATAAAAACATCGCCGACCACGTACCGCCACGGGACTGAGCGGCCGCACGGTCAGCGTGACCTCGTAAAATCCCCAAAATTAGCATTTGAAAAATATGGTAAGACGATGACCATTTCCCCCGCCAAACAGGACAGAGGTACAAGAAAAAGTAACCACAAGGGTGTTCCTTAGTTACATGTGTAAAAAATGATTTTTGAGCGTGAAGAAATAATGTGCGTAAAATTTCAAAGCGACTGGACAATGGTAACCGGTGTCGCATCGGGATCAAAGATTTGAAATTTCTATTATTTACGTTAATTTTAATATAAATGTGCTCCACTGTTTTAGAGGCAGTACTAAATATTTTTTAATGAAAATATAATCTTACGTGTATATAATATTATCGAGACTTAATTTAAAATTATACGTTATAATAAAATTAATTGAAATATCTTATAAAATGTTACATACTGGTCAATATACGGCTTTTATTCAGATTGATTTGCTGGCATTTGGATGACGTCACCGATAATCTTCCAATACTTGTAAAATGAATTGTTTATTATATTTGTTTTTCTTTAATAAGTTAGTACATACGGTGATAAAGTTCAAGCCTCGTTCTACATGTCACACAATTTTTATTAGGCTCTCAGGAGGAAGAAAGAAGAAACGTAAATGAAGAAACGAAAGAACTTCAAGAAGATCCGTATGAAATGATTTTTCACAGTAAGGAAATTGTGAACAGAAATTACGTATTCTAATCGAGAGACTAACATTTGAAATAGCAGCTACACCATCTTACATAAAATATCTCGTGCAGGCATTAAAATCATATCTCTTCGGCAAGAGAGCATCAGATAAGTAAGTACATACGTAATCATACAATGGTAAAAATTCGCAGCCTATTTGAATATGAATTATTTACAAATTAATTTTCTGTTACATTATGTGTTATTAAAGAATGGAGGAAAATCATCACCTTTCGCCACGACACTTCACAATTCCAAGGACGATATGCAACAAAACAATTTAACGTAGAATACAATTTTGTACTCTTCTAATTATGCATGATATCAATGCAGCTTTTCAAGTAGAGTTTTTAAAAATAACAATGTATTTTACTTAGATAACTACAACGATAATAAAATAAAATGAATTACACATTAAGTATTTGATAAATAAATGTAATCGAAATTATGTCGTCTTTGATTTTATTGTAAACAGAAATATTTGTCCAAACTATATCATGTTTGGTGTCATTTTAATCATATAAGTATCAGGAATATATTTAAAAAATAAGTATTAAAATGTTGAAATTAAAAAAAAGTTATGTCATTGTATTATGAATTGCCTTTCGGGAATTCGAGTCAAAGGAGGAGCGGCGCGTGCCGCAACACACGTATTCGCAGACTCCGTCGAACCTTAGTATTCGCGTAGCGAGAAAATTGATAAAATACAAGGCCATTGCAATATCACGGCGTCAGTGATGACAGACTAAAATTATGCGAGGATGAGAGAAACTACTACAACTTCTTTGAAACTGGATCAAATGATTTGAATTTTTTCTAGATGATAGAAAGACTAATATACTAGACAATAACTAAATTACTTTGATACAATTTTGCTATTACAGTAGACCTCCGTTTATTTGGACTCTGTTTATCTGACATAGTAACATGTTTACCGACAAGTAGATGTCAGGAACGATGCCCCTCTTACCCGACTCTAGTCTACGCGACTGTTTTTGCTTCTTACTTAAAGAGTCTAGCATAATCTTCCTGCGAAGAATGTGAGATAAGTAACGATTTAATTAAGTTACTCGTATCTGTTTGATTCATCCAGAAACTATATTTTCAGTATGACTTCTCATAAATGAAACGAAAAAGTAAAAGTAAGTGCTTTGTATTGACGAAAAATTTGTAATTAATAGACGCTTGAGAAAAAATTAATTAAACAATTAATCCCCCTTGTCTCGTAAATATGATATTGGTATATATATATATATATATATATATGTATGTATATGTATGTATATGTATATATGTATACAGTAGATGTACGAATACCAACTATACATACACATAAGCGTGCAAGTATGAAAGATCTAATAAAAGCATGAATGTGGTAAAATAGAAAATAAAATAAAAAACATCAAAATATATAAGGAATACATATCAAATACTATTGAGAATTAAATATACAGAAATTAAAGTTTATACAAAACACATATTAAAAATATTATAAAGATTATTTTGATGTTCAATATTTTAGTGTATACAGAAATTTAGATACAGATTGTAGCGGCACACGGTCGGCGACCGTAATAACCATAAAACTGTCTGCTTGCAGATGTCAAGGGTTCGACGGAGAGAAAATTTCCTTGACGTTTGCCAGACCCGGAAATTTCTTTGTCTCTTTGTTTTTTATCACTACCACATGCACTGTAGGCCTAGTCGCGGAGAAAGTCGCCGGCCGCGTACCGCTACCCGGCCGAACGGCCAGCGCGCCCCTACAGCGAGGGTTCGACGATGGCTGCCTCCCCCGCCAAACTAAGCGGGGGAAAAGAAGACAGCGAGTCTCCCAAAAAGGCGTGGCCTTTTTGGGGGACATAATATAAATAACAGCGGCAAGAAACTGAAATTCTTCTCGTCTAAGCATTACGCCGAGCCTCTACACGTTTAACTATTCCAACGCGCCCCATCTAGTATCCATCAGCACCGCGCGTCATTTTATATACATCTCCGAATAAAATCTAGTGCAATTTCACTCTGTGTCCTTCCGTTGTACCCCGAACACATTGCGTTACAATTGGTGACCCCGACGTGATCGCAACGAGGGACCAGTCAGGGACAGTGAATCATCCGTTCTAAGTTAACGAAACTCAAAAAAAAACCATGTTTGGAAACAGCGACAACGTGACGGGAACCCCCGAAATCAACAAAGTGGGTATACGTATACCGCCCTTTTGGCACAACAACCCGACGTTGTGGTTCGCCCAAGTCGAAGGACAATTCGCCTTAAACGGCATAACAGCCGACACGACCAAATTCTATTATATCACGTCGAATCTGGACTACAGATGCATGGAGGAGGTGCAAGACATAATAGGAAACCCTCCGGAAACCGACAAATACAAGAAAATAAAAGACGAGCTAATTCGGCGGCTGTCGACATCAGAGGAGCAGAGGATCCACCAACTCATAGAGCGAGAAGAGATCGGAGACCGGACACCATCCCAATTCCTACGTCACATCAGGAATTTGGCCGGCAGTACCGTGACTGACAAGTTCCTGCGGACGCTATTTTTAAATAGACTGCCAGCATCGATGCGTCCCATCCTCGCAACGCAAATGGACTCGCCGCTGGACAAGATGGCGGAACTGGCAGATAAAGTAAAAGAGCTCAACCCGTCGGGACAATGCTCGGCTGTGGCATCATCCGATACCAAATTCGACATCCTGCGTGAGCAAATGACCCGCCTAACGCAACAAGTAGCAGAGCTGACGAAACGCACCGCCGATGCCACGGAAAGCCGACGAAGCCGGGACCGCAGACCAGCACGAAACGGATGGCGAAGACGGAGCAGAACGCGAAGCCCATCCCAGCCAGGCGTCTGCTGGTATCACCGAAAATTCGGAGACCGCGCCACACGATGTACAACACCCTGCACACACGTCAGCCAGCAGGGAAACGAGACCGATCGGCCCTAGACGAGGCGAGGAGCGCCGATCCCAAAACAAGCCGCCTCTTCATGATGGATAAGGACACGAAGGTACAGTACCTCATCGATACCGGCGCCGATATTTGTGTATACCCGCGATCCCTAATAAAAGGACGACCGACGAAAAGTAACTACACCCTGTACGCAGCAAACGTGTCAACCATCTCGACGTATGGTGACATCGTCCTGCACCTAAACTTCGGGTTGCGTCGCGTCCTAACATGGAAATTCGTAATCGCGGACATTTCGAAACCCATAATCGGTGCTGACTTCTTAAAGAACTTCGGCTTGCTTGTAGATATTAAGAATAAGCGACTCATAGACAATAATACAAACGTTACAGCACGCGGAATATTAGGGACCGCCGATATAGAATCAATTAAAACGGTTGTCGGCGATTCACCCTACATCAAACTCCTAACCGCCTTCGTGGAAATAACTCGCCCGCCACAGACAAACAAAACAGCAAAACATAGCATTACACACCACATACAGACTACGGACGGACCACCGATTTTCGCGAAACCGAGGAGACTCGCCCCCGATAGGTTAAAAAGCGCCAGACAGGAATTCCAACACCTTTTATCAGAAGGAGTGATTCGGCCATCCAAAAGTCCATGGGCCTCACCCCTTCACTTAGTCCAGAAAAAGGACAATGGATGGCGACCCTGCGGCGACTATCGCGCACTAAATACGCGCACAATCCCGGACCGTTACCCGTTGCCTCATATCGAAGATTTTTCCCAAGCTTTGCACGGAAAAACAATTTTTTCAAAATTAGACCTGGTTAAAGCATACCACCAAATTCCAATTGAACCCGCAGACATAGAGAAAACTGCAATTACAACTCCATTCGGTCTTTTTGAATACGTTAGGATGCCGTTCGGACTACGGAACTCTGCCCAGACATTTCAGAGATTTATCAACGAAGTTTTACGCGGTTTAGATTTCTGCTATGCATACCTAGACGACATATTAATAGCATCCAGGGACGAAACCGAACACTTAGATCATATTAAACAAATTTTTACACGCCTACAAGAATACGGAGTTGTAATTAATCCAGCTAAATGCACATTCGGCAAAGATACGATAGATTTTTTGGGATACACGGTAAATTGCAAAGGGACGACACCGAACCCAGACAAAGTAGAGGCAATCCGTAGTTTCCCCAAACCCACAAACGTACGCGAGTTGAGACGATTCTTAGGAATGGTCAACTTCTACCGCCGATTCATTCAAGGTGCAGCAAGATTGCAAGCCCCGTTGACCGACCTGTTGAAAGGTGCACCTACACGTGGAAACTCGCAGGTAAACTGGACACAAGACGCCGATATTGCCTTTGCACAGGTAAAGGAGGCACTAGCGCAAGCTACCCTCTTGGCGCATCCAGTACCTGGCGCGCAGTTGTCACTTAGTGTAGATGCATCCGACTACGCAATGGGTGCGGTTTTACAACAACGGGTCAGCAACACCTGGCAGCCTATAGCATTTTACACCAAAACCCTCTCCTCGGCACAACGAAAATACAGCGCGTACGACAGAGAACTGTTAGCAATGTACACCGCCGTGCGACGATTCCGTTACCAAATCGAAGGACAGGCAATCATAGTATTCACAGACCACAAACCTCTGGTTTACGCTTTTAAACAGCGGCCAGAGAAATGTACACCTAGACAATTCAGGCACCTAGATTTCATAGGACAATTCACGACGGACATACGACACGTCAACGGGACAGACAATATAGTCGCGAACGCTCTATCCCGGGTAGAGGAATTACACAGACCAGCATGCGTAGACATTAGACAAATAGCCGAAGCTCAAGAGTCAGATGAAGAGCTCCAACGTCTCTTACTGGCTGAGACGGCGCTTAATTTAAAAAAACTACGTTTTCCAACGGCTACCGGAGGAGATATAGAGGTATATTGCGACATCGCCACACCTACCGTCCGACCATACGTGCCCAAAAATTATCGCCGACAAATTTTCAAAACTTTGCACGGTCTATCACACCCCGGAACAAGACCATCAAAAAAACTAATCGCGGACCGTTTCGTGTGGCCAGCAATGAACAGAGACTGCACCCAATGGACCAAAGAGTGCACCCAATGCCAACGAAACAAAATCACGCGCCATACAATATCACCAACAGGCAGGTTCGAACCACCGAACTCCAGATTCGAACATGTCCATATCGATATAGTAGGGCCACTACCGATTTCACAAGGATTTCGCTACTGTCTTACCTGCGTCGATCGCTTCACCCGTTGGCCAGAGGCGATCCCAATGGAAGACATCACCGCAGAGACAGTAGCGAGAACCTTGGTAACCGGATGGATTGCGCGTTTTGGGATACCCGCAAAAATCACCACTGACCAAGGCAGACAATTCGAGTCCCAGCTCTTCAAATAGTTAACTCGAAGAACCGGCGCCAAGCACATCAGAACGACGGCGTACAACCCAGCAGCTAACGGCATGGTCGAAAGACTCCACCGGCAATTAAAAGCCGCCATAAGGTGCTACGATACCGACGACTGGACAGAAGCCTTACCCCTTATATTATTAGGGATAAGGACCGCAGTGAAGGAAGACATACAAACAACCCCAGCAGAGATGGTCTACGGCAGCAACCTCCGACTTCCAGGAGAATTTTTCATGTCAAACCCAGAGACCGACATCTCAGAATTCGTAAACCAACTACGACACAAAATTCAAAAATTAAAACCGCGTCCAGCAACAAACCACGGTCACAAAAGTATATTCGTCCATAAAGATCTAGGCACAACCGAGTACGTCTTCCTCCGACACGATGCAGTAAAATCACCATTGCAATCTCCATACGACGGACCGTACAAAGTTTTGAAACGCGGAGATAAAAATTTTACCATACGAGTAGGCAGTCAGGAGAAAACAGTCTCAATAGATCGCTTAAAACCGGCGCATATAGTAAGCGATGAGCACGATAGTAGAGTGAAAAGCAAAGAAGCAAGCCACCGCGAAATTGCTAACGCGCCGCATAGCATCTTAAAAAACAGTTCAGCACCGATTACTACACGATCCGGCCGCACAGTTAAATTTACAGACCGATACATCGCGCGTTAAATTAAAGATACCACATGTATATACTTTAGCATATAAGACGAAAAACCCACTGTACACATATAATAAGGAACACCGCGAGCGGATACAAAATTTGTATTCTTTTTTTTTATATAGTCATAATATAGCGTTTACACTGGCAAGGGGGTGATGTAGCGGCACACGGTCGGCGACCGTAATAACCATAAAACTGTCCGCTTGCAGATGTCAAGGGTTCGACGGAGAGAAAACGTCCTTGACGTTTGCAAGACCCGGAAATTTCTTTGTCTCTTTGTTTTTTATCACTGCCACATGCACTGCAGGCCTAGTCGCGGAGAAAGTCGCCGGCCGCGTACCGCTACCCGGCCGAACGGCCAGCGCGCCCCTACAGCGAGGGTTCGACGATGGCTGCCTCCCCCGCCAAACTAAGCGGGGGAAAAGAAGACAGCGAGTCTCCCAAAAAGGCGTGGCCTTTTTGGGGGACATAATATAAATAACAGCGGCAAGAAACTGAAATTCTTCTCGTCTAAGCATTACGCCGAGCCTCTACACGTTTAACTATTCCGCCGCGCTCCATCTAGTATCCATCAGCACCGCGCGTCATTTTATATACATCTCCGAATAAAATCTAGTGCAATTTCACTCTGTGTCCTTCCGTTGTACCCCGAACACATTGCGTTACACAGATGATAACTAGAAAAGGCTCAATAACAAGTACGCAGTAGTTAACTTTTCATTCTTACAAGGCACAGTAACTCGATCAAAAACTACTATTTATATTTTGTTAAATATTTTGTATTTGTATTTATGTAAAAGACATCAACATATATTTTAAATGTTTTTTACGAAGTGCACCATAGATAAAGAAAACCATATAATTTGTCGAAAACTTCGGACGCCACTTTAATGGGCACAGTAATTAACACACTTAACCTATCTGGCTATCACACTGAACTGGAAATTAACAGTCATGGAATCCATATAATATCGGTTTTAAACAATGGAAACTGTTTGATGAGAATTTTTGGGTTCTCCATAATTCTTTCACGAATTGAAACCAATGTCATAATTGTTTTCAATCCCTACTTTATGAAGGTATATTCAAGTATGTAAACAAGTTTGAATCTTCTAAATTCTAGCAAAAGTCATCCGCAAATCTATTCGTAGCCTTCAAATAAAGATACAGAAAAAAGATGAAAATTTTATTCGACGCCACGAATAAATGTGCTTTGCATAAAAAATGTATGTATTGGAAGTGGATGTAAAATGAAATGTGCACTGATACTTTCTGGTAGAAAAATATCTTTACTTCGCGACATGTGAAGAAGCTCAAAGAAGAAGAAACTCAACGGGCTAGAATGCCGGACGAATAGATAGCACACTTTAAAGTTAACGTAATTTAGATTTATTTAAGGTAATAACCAAGATTCTAATACTATACAGATTTGTAAATTACTGTTATGAACATACACAAATGAAATAAATTACGTTACGCCAGTTTAAACAATTTTACTTAGAAGAAAAGAATTTTTATGGAAATATAGTGGGAAAAGTGATAGCATATTTAACTAAGAATTATGTTGCGGCGCCATGTAATTCCAAATAAAAAAACATGAAGAAAGTGTAGAAGAATATTTTTTGTTTGGGATTTAGTATTCGAGAAAATCGAGATTGAAAATTTGCTAAGCGATGTACATCGCTTATAGCTGGAAAAACGTATGTATGAAGTAAGAATTCAAACCTGGTTTTCTCGAAAACAAAATCCTAAAAAAAAAGAAGTTATTCCATATCATTTTCATTTCTTTTTTATGAAGAATAACCCGGTGCCCGCTTGTATATAGATTCAGGAATACCCTGCATTTTTCAACAGGATGATGCCGCGAATTTTTTTCTCGAGGATTGATCAGCAAGGTCATATCGCTAAAAATTTTGCGAAAATCATAACCATGCAAATGGCAGACAATTTCGAAACATTTCCGAATGACAAAAATGTATTTAAGATGAGAAGGAGCAAGAAGAGCAAAAACTAATAAAGAAACTACGTAGATAATAATGACTGTTAATAAATGGAAAGATGGAGTCACAAAACATTAGGCATCTGATATAATTCCTTGATTTATTAACATGCATAATTTTTAGTTATGTGTGCCAATATTTTGTCCCATTGTATTTCTATACAAATTCTCTTTTTCAAATAAAATTGTTTACACGTGCGAAATGCAATTTTATTTCATTTGTGTATGTTTATAGTGGTATGTTGCAAATTTATATGGAAACAGGATTTTGTTTGTAATGTTATGTAAATAAAAATAACATTAGTTTTAAAGTATGCCATCTTTTTGTCGGATACGGTATGTGGCGGCCACGGCGACGGGCATCGCACCGCGCTTGGCGAGCGAGAGCCGCGGGGATGCGAACGGCGGCCGACCCGATGTCGCCAACGATCTTTTGTCCGTCATTTGTTCGAACAGTCGAACTGAGTCGCGGCCCGGGTGTAAAAAGTTAGTTAGTTTCGTTAACGTTGATTCTCGAGCGATCACGAATAAACAGTAAATCACGAATGGCTCTCGACTCCCACACTTTATTACCTCGAAACGAAAACCAGGATACTTAGAACGCATAATCGGAGTCTTGAGACCAATCATCCACACCTTCCTATCTTTATTTGAAAAACAATTTTATGAATATTGATTTGTTTTTGTTTTCGAACAATATAAAGTACGTGTTGATAATTAAATAGTATTTTTATTAGTCGGGCAAATTCTCGACGAATAAAATGATTTATTTCGTACTCGTCGAATAAAGATACTTATTTTATTCGGACCCTCCAATGTCCAATAAAGATAAAGTATCTTTTGTTCGAAACGTTTTTATAATTTATTGTCTGAATAATGTACAACTTTGTTCGGTTGTCATTTGTTTCGCAATTACAATAATCTGCAATATTTATATCTTTTTTTATACAGCAAATTATACAGCATACTATTCGGAAGATGCAAATGAATATCAGCATAAATTATCCTGTAAAAATATCGTACCGTATTCATGATGAAGTAGTCGAAAATGTAAAATGGTAGATGTTCTTAATCGAGTAGTACATATATTTAATCTATCCAAAAGTTCCAGTCATATTACTACGAGATCGATTAATATGGTATAAAACAATAATGCATCGTCATACATAATAAAATTCGTTGATGAGAAGTAAATTAAAAAGATTAAATATTTAAATTATAGAAAAAATTATAACTTAAATTACATTGCAGCTACTGCAGTAACTCGAAATTTTATATTACTTTAACGATTCCCTTAGTGTCGTTAATATTATTTATTCCAAGTAGAATAGCAAATATACGAGCAAACCCTAACAGAAAATTTGAAAAATTTGGAACATTGATTGCAATAGATTATGTTATTGAGGAATAGTCTTTTCTCTATTCCTGTGAAAAATAAACATCAATTATTTTACGTCCTCATTACTTTGGTCCACAATTTTCAATAAAGAAGAAGTAGACAACATTATGTAATATATCAGATAGGGTCTAGGATTTATTTAAAAATGGTTTCATCAAAAAGGAACAAAATACGTCGAGATACACCATATGCTGTGCAATGCTTCGAAATTCTCGTTTACGATAACAATGGTAAAAAGAAACTGCGTGCTGGAGCATAGTTTTGGGACAGACCTCTCGTCCTCGACAGCAATTCCAGAGAATACTATTTTATGACACCCTCAAGTGGCTTTCTCGTTTAGGGTTTCCGAGGAGAAGAATCAAGCCGTCAGAGGAATGACTAACAGACGACTCGAGGCAATAGATACGAATGTGCACACTGGAGGCGAGCAGGACAAAGATGGCTCTCAACATCGAGATCACATCGAATTAGGAAAGGACGAGAGAAATAGTATATGCTTTTTATAGAATTGTTCGATAAAATCCATTTAAGAAGAAATTATTTTTTAAAAAATTGACCTAAGTACCAAAAAGAAATTTTGTAGGAATTAAAGCTGGTTAAAACTACAGAAAATAATTGTAAAATTCAAGTTTTAAATTTTATCTTATTTTGTTAATAACAGATTAGCATACTGAAAATTTCATCGAAATCTGTAGAATATCATTCAAGTTACACAAGCCGATTTTGTTGAAACTTATGGAAGGCTTAAGTCTTCGAAAATATTTGAGGCGATCTTGTATCAGAAACCATCCGTATTGAAGATACTAGCGCGGCGGAGTGGTAATCACCGCCGCGGAATGAGAGTATCGATATTTACAATGTGGCTGCGAATTTCGAATAGTTTCTGCAGTTCTATCGTGCTTTTTTTAAATCCTTCGTGAAGTCTAAATTGAAATCATTTTTGTATTCCTTGCATGTTAATTAAAGCCTGCTTAAACCGCAATTAAATAACTACAAGATGAGTACTATTAAACGTTAAGATGTAGAACAAACTAGTATATCTTAATGTTCCTAACCGTATAACTAAATCAAAGATTTTAAACTTCAATTTAAAAATATTAATTTTACATCCTCATATTTAAGTATAGTTCATCGAAAGTTCATAGGAAGTCTCATTTTTTTCGTAAATTAAATTTGAAAAATTATTTTCTGCCAAAAGTTACCTCACTTGAGACCACCACTGTGCGATAATGCCATGACAGCATTTTCCACGCCGTGTGATCATTATTAATTTAATAGAATGCCCTTCGGACAAAGGAACGCCATAGCCACATTTCAAAGGTTAATGGACTCATTGCTATCCGTGATTTGGATGCGTCGTATTCGCACCCGATATCGTCACTCCGCGATATAAACTATCTCTCGGGTCGTAAAGCCGATTACGCTGCGCGACGGAGTGGATCGATATCGTTGTCCGTTTAATTAAAAAGGATAACTGTTTGGTTGATTTAGAATATGCCACTCAACAAGAATGAATAAGATTATGGCTGAATAAGTGTGAACTGAGCAACTGACAACTGATCGATGACTGGGGATTAAATGACGATGAATTGGCGAGTGACTACTACCCTAAGAAGAATCGGTTTCGAGTTTTTATACTGTTTTGTGGCCAGAAGACTCGAAATTGGTTGACCAGTGATGCGATGGAAGAGAATGTAAAGTGACATAGCACGCAGTGCCGCAGGTAGCAAGAAACCCTGGACGGGCGACCGAAGCGGTGCGTGCTAGCGACCCTATTATAAAAAATGCTGCCGATGAAGGTGTGCATTATTCAAAACTGCAGAAATGGCTTTATTGCCAGAAAGAAGATGGTTCGGAAAATCATAAACTTAGAAATTGCAAGAAAGAAGGCTATGGCTCTACAAATTGAAAACCTAATGAACGTGACCTTTTGTCGATTGCACGTCGTTCGTTGAAAGACTGTTAATTTGTATCGTTGAGCCGAAGATTCCCCGTCAATAAATGTTTTTTAAGGATAAAAGGGAAAGGTAGTTCTTCCCGGAGAAAGTTAGGCGGATGCAGCCCGAAAATTCCGTTGAAGGACGGAACAATCCGGTTTTCGAAGAAAAGTGCTACTCATATAATGTATTTAGTTACTCGCGCCCCGTCCCCCAGAACATTTAGAAAAATTGAAGAAATTAACAGAACGTCTCTGGAAAGCAAAAGTTACAAACTTGAAAACGTGATTTCCAACAATGCGAAGTAGCATATTTGGGACATGTAATAGAAGGAGACAAGATAAAGTATGCCCTGTAAAAGTTTTTCGCAACCCAAAAACATAAAAAGTATCCGCAAATTTGTATGACTCGCGGATTACTATCGCTGTTTTATAGAAAATTTTTCGCAAATTTTCAAACCGCTGACCGTTTCACTAAAAAAAGAAAAAGAAATTTGAACGGAATCCATCTAAGAAATTATCCACTGTGTCTCAGTTCGCAATAGAAGGGGTCTTTAGTTATGGCGAGCCAAAAAAGGCAAACTAATTATAGGACAGCCACTAGATTACTACAAGGAACAGAAATGAAGGAGTGCCTATTCGCTGCGTACTGTGCCTAGTGATCGGATCGATGCCGATACCATTGACGATATTTAATCAATTCGGTGGCAAAGTACTCAATAGGAAATCTGACAAAAGTATCGATACCCATTTGATACCTTACAAAAGTATTGATACCTGTTGGAATTTGCTAATAGTTTATTTACTAATAATGCAATACAAATATGATACAGTGTTTAATAAAGCATCTAGCGGATATAAAATGTACTTTGTGTGAAGAAGAGTGACTGTATGTGAAGTCGCGGAGATACTGTCTGATAGATCGTCTTCTAGGCTGACGAACGCCTCTGTAGTTCTATGGGAAGTAGCTTCTCGCATTGGAACGTGCGGTCCTTTTATACTATTCCTTCAGAAGGTCGGGCTTATACCTGCATTCATGAACCTCGGGGTTGTACCTTTATTTATTGCCCCTGTAGACATGTGTATGTGTGTGTGTGTGTGTGTGTGTGTGTGTGTGTGTGTATGTGTGTGAGTATCCTTGTATATACCGACGATAGTCACACCAGCCGTAATTTATTGATTGATTAAACCACATTTTTCAGACATATTCTTTAACTTTATTCTATTTAAGGCCTTGGTTAACATGTCCGCTGGCATCTGGTCTGTGGGACAATATCTGTAGTCGACAATTTCTTGATTCATCAACTCCTTTATGAAGTGAAACTTCGTGTCGATATGTTTTGTCCTGTGGCTGAATTTCTTATTAAATGTGAGCTTAAGGCAGCTCTGATTGTCCTCATATATAATCTTTTTTTTTAATGTCCCCTAAAAAGTCTTTCAGCAATCGATCTATCCATATGCCTTCTTGTGTTGCCTCAGCTAGAGCGATGTATTCAGCTTTTGTTGAAGATAAAGCAACACATGTCTGCTTCCGACAGCCCCAACTTATAGATGATTCGAAATACTGAAACAAATAACCACTATTTGATTTTCTATCGGTGCGATTTTCAGCCCAGTCTGCATCAGCAAAACCGATGAGCCTCTTCTGTCCATCTGCTTGGCATAGCCTCAGTTCATAGTCTTTTGTTCCTTTAAGATATCTAAGAACTCTTTTTGCCTCTAGCCAATCATGAGCTGTGGGTTGCTTATTATGCTGACTCAATATCGTCACGCTTGCTGCTATATCTGGCCTCATGTTGACGGCTAAATATAATAATGCACCAATTAATTGCTGATATCTCTCACTGTTAGGCATTGGTGTCGTATCATCTCTTGATTTTACATATCCTGGATCTAGAGGAATGTTCGATGTTTTTGCTTCCTGTAAACCAAATCTGTCAATTAATGTTTCTATATATTTAGTTTGCTTTATGCAATAAAATCCTTGATTATTCTTTCTAATTTCGATGCCTAGATAATGCTTTAAAATTCCAAGATCTGTGAGATGAAACTTCTTTTTTAAAAATTCAGCAACTTCATTTATTTTATTGGTATCCTTGGATGCAGTTAAGAAATCATCAACATAAATAATCAAGTAGATAATTTCTGTTTTATTTCTTTTCGTGTACAAGCATGAATCCGTGTTGCTTTGTACAAATCCAAATTTCTTGAGCCAATCATCTAATTGGTTATTCCACACCTTCGCTCCCTGCTTTATTCCGTAAATGCCCTTCCTCAATTTACATACGTGGTCCTCTTTTCCTGAAATAATATAACCTTCGGGTTGCTTCATGTAAATTGTTTCTTTCAGTTCTCCATTGAGGAATGCTGTTTTGGCATCGAAGTGTTTCATGGTCGTGTTTTTTATACCTCCTATTGTTAAAAGGGTCCTGAAAGTAGTTTGTCTTACCACTGGAGCAAAAACTTCGTCATAATCGGTGCCATATTTCTGTGAAAATCCTCGTGCAACGAGCCTTGCTTTATATCGCTCGACATTTCCATCAGCGTTTCGCTTTCTTTTAAAAACCCATTTACAAGTAACAATGACCCTGTCCTTTGGTTTTGGCACGATCTCCCATGTGCCATTTTCCTTTAATGAGTCGATCTCTTCGTCCATAGCCTTCTTCCAATAGTTTTTTTGGATCCAGCTAAAGCCCCCATTATGCTCCTTGGTTCATTATCTTCAGCTTTCAACATGTTTAATGTAGCCATGTATCGGTCTGGCGGTACACCCCTATTTGATCTCTCGGAACGTCTGCATTGATCAAGTTGAGTTTCATAATCAATCTGTCCACTGTATGTAGTATCGGTCTCATCGATAGATTCAATACTTGATTGCGTATCTGATGCTTCTGATTCTTCTTGGTGATGTTGTACTTGTTGTATCTCTTTATGAAAATCTGTATTTTCTGAAAGAATTACTTCATCACAAGCTGTATGAGTTGGAGATTCTTTTTCGGTTATTTTATCGAGAAAAGTTACATCTCGACTGGTTTTCACTCGATTTGTCTTTAAATCTAAAAGCCTATATGCTTTAGATTCTTCCGAGTAACCAACGAATGTATATTTCTCGGCCTTATCATCCAACTTTTTTCTTTGTTCTTTATGCACAAGAACATATGCATCGCAACCAAAAATATGTAAGTTGCTTACATCGGGCTTCTTTGAGTACCATAACTCATATGGGGTTTTTTCTTTTGCATTTGTCGGCAATCTGTTTTGTTTACAGCTTCACCCCAATATTTTTTTTCGAGATTTGCATCGAGTAGCATGCACCGTGCCATTTCAATCAATGATCCGTTTTTTCTTTCTGCTACTCCATTTTGCTGTGGTGAATAAGGAGCCGTATACTGCATCTCGATGCCTTAATTGTTTAAATACATCGTTAAGTTCTCATTGATGTATTCCCTTCCTCGATCAGATCGTATTATTTTTGGCTTCCTTTCAAACTGCGTCTTTACCGTCTCAATAAACTGTTTCATGAAGGACGCGGCTTCATTCTTTTGACTCATAAAATAAACTGTCGTATACTTGGAATAATCATCTATCAGAGTCAATAAATACCTTTTCTGACCTGGCGTTACTGTCTGCATAGGTCCACAAACATCTGTATGTATTAAATCTAATACTGCACGTGATTTATTGCTGGATTCTTTGGGAAAAGGTTGACGTGCCATTTTTCCATTTATACAGCATTCACAATATTCCCTTTATCCACAGTCTCTTACCTGGATACCTGTGGCTAATCCTTTTGTCGCCAAATCCTTAATTGCACTTAGCTCTCGGTGCCCGAAGCGCCTGTGCCACACATGTTGGCAATTGTCCCCATGCTTCGTTTTTATGGCTTCATTTGCTGCGCAGGCCCTTTCAGCTGTTTGTACCTGGTATAATTCCGGGGAAAGCCTTGCTATTGCCTGTAATTCCCCATTTTTGGTTATCTGGCACTCATTTTCTTCAAATACAAGTTTATAGCCTTTTTTGTCAACTTTTTCACCGACAATAAATTAGACCGTAGGCCCGGTACGTACAGGACATCGCGCACATTTATTTCAAAGATTTTTCCGTTAATAACTGCACACTTTATGACACCTGAACCGATGCCTTTCACTTCAGCGATATTTTCATCGTGGCGAGCCGTACATTGCCCTTTTTCTTCGGATCTATATGAATGAAAAAATCCATGGTTTTTACCATATGACTCGTAGCACCCGAGTCGACAAACCATATATTTTCTTTATTTTCTGCAGCTTTCACACGGAAACACGTTTCACCAGATATTTTTTCATCTTTCACTAAAATGCAGTAATCTTGAGAATGATTCTCTGAATTTTCATGTGACACTTTATTTGCTTTCTCTTGTTTCTTCTGCCAAGCCTTGTATTTTATGCATTCAGATTTGGAATGCCCAGGTTTCTTACAGAAAAAGCAACTCTTCTTGTTCTGCGTCGCACTTTCATTTCCTTTATGTATTGTCTTCATGGCTGTATCGTTACACCGCTAACTCTCTTTTACGTCTTTAGCTCCACGGCGACTTTTGTACTCGTCGATCAGCTTACTCTTCACGAATTGAGATGTTAAGTCCTTTTCAGGCCTACTCTCTAATGCTGTGACAAAGTGTATCGTATGACTCCGGAAGACTTCCTAGTAATACTGCCGCGATGAGCTAATCTGGCAAATCTAGCCCAAGTGCTGTCAACTGGTTTATGTTATTTGACATTCAAGTGATATGCGCCTCCATATCACCGTCTTCTTTTAGCACAGCTCTACATATTCGTTTGAGCAACAATACCTTGCTTGTCAATGTTGCATTTTGGTGGTATCCTTTAAATGCGTCCCATGTCTCTCGTGCTGTCTTGGCGTTCCTTATGTGCAACAGCTGATCGTCTTCTGCGAGAAGTCCTATCGTTGCACGTGCCTGATCATCCTTTTGAGACCATGCTGCATCCACCGGCGTAGGCATTTCTTCCATGAATTGAACAACTTCCCACAATTTTTCTTTAATCAGCAGGAGTTCCACCTTATAACTCCATACTGCGTAATTTTCTCCGTTGAACTTCTGGATGGCAAATCGAAATCCTGTACCGTCTGCCATTGTAGAATAAACTTTATCACTTCACCTTTTCTTCACGAAAAAAAATTGGTTGTTTCACACTTTTTTGTATTATCCTTATTACACTTTATTCACACTAGAGACTGGGCCCATAACCTGTTGGAATTTGCTAATTGTTTATTTACTATTAATGCAATACAAATATGATACAGTGTTTAATAAAGCATCTAGCGGATTTAAAATGTACTTTGTGTGAAGAAAAGTGACTGTATGTGAAGTCGCGAAGATACTGTCTGAGAGATCGTCACCTAGGCTGACGAACGACAGTGCAGTTCTATGGGAAGTAGTTTCTCGCACTGGAACGTGCAGTCCTTTTATACTATTCCTTCAGAAGGTCGGGCTTGTACCTGCATTTATGAACCTCGGGGATGTACCTTTATTTATTGCCCCTGTAGACATGTGTGTGTATATGTGTGAGTATCATTGTATATACCAACAATACCTATCTGAGATTAAAAGTCATTAAAATAATAACAGCAATAATATTAAACTAGTATAATCATTTTCATTTTCCATTTTTGTAGTATTGTCAGTGATGATTGGAACGATTTCGCATTCTAGTCTCTATTTTACAAATGTTCCATGTAAATAATTAGATATTGTCATAGCCATTCGATTTTCTGTTAATTTGAATATTTCAATCGGACACGATTTCATTTCAAAATTCGGAATTGTGAAAAAGGCATCAGTGTTTCTGTTCGTCCATAGTTATACGTACATCCTTAGCTGTTAGTAATTCCTTCTTCACATCGTTCTTTTCTTTTCCACATTTTTCATACAGGAGTTTCTATAAAGTTTTTAGGGTCAAGGTACGTACTTCATTAATTGTCTGAAACCCTTATCGGTGATATTATATTTGATAATTCCGTCCAAGAATCAAATTATTCAGAGCAAGTGTAAAATTGAAGCGGTTCAAATTACGGCGACAGCGAGTTTCGAGTGTTGACGTTCGAGTTACATAAATTACTCACATGATTTTGAATACATTGTTTCACTCAATCGCAGCTCGTCTCACTCACCGTGTCAACTGTAAACAAATGAACGAGACGAAACAAAAGTTACTACTACGAGACGAGATAAAAGTGTATTCAGGTACAGTTAGAAAATTATTTAAGAGAAACATTTCAGAAAGCTAGATCCATTCATCTATTGGAAAGATATTGTAAAAAAATACAGCAAAATATTTGCGTTTGCCAAAAAATATTTTTGAATACTGCCTACTTCAGTGCCGGCAGAACACGTGTTCTCTAAAACTGAAGAATTGATTTATAAAAAGAGAAATTGGCTAAAAGATAATAGAGTTAATAAAATATTATTTTTTAGTAGTTGTATTAATCTCTACTTTATAAATCTTCGTTTTTAATAAACAAATAAAAATTATTAAATAAGTCATGTGTTATTGAATACTACTACCTCGTAGATGTAGGTAATTACCATACAGAAATACGGTTTCATGGTGAATATAAAACAGAATTTTATTATAGTAGGACATATTCTTTATTGTAAACTTCCGATCATCAATAACAGATTCTAATTCAATAAAAATTGTAATCTGAATTAGTTGTATAGTTTAAAGATGAAAATGAAGACTTTAGTATAATATTATTGCTATTATTATTTTAATAATTTTTAATATCTGAGATATATAAATATTTCAGTGAATTCTCAAATGGTTATTCAATATTTCGAAAGATATATAAGGGGGATAAAATTTATCACAGATTGTCTCAAACGAGTACCGTTACCTAAGTAAAATGTCAAACAGGTATCGATACTTCCGTAAGGTATTAAACAGGTGTCGATACTTTACCAACATCTTTGATACTATTCGGATTGCTATCGATACGTATCGATTTGGTATCGATTCGATTACAAATGTGTCCAACATTTCAGGCCATATATGTACACTGCTGAACAAAGTGATACTTAATTATCACTTTGAAATTAAAAAAAAAACATAAAAATGAAATCAAATTGCGCAATTCGTTTAAGTTTTAGTAATGTGTGGACAGTCCTTCACGTTAGTAGGTATGCTAGTAATCGCCTTGGGAGGGGAAAGTCCTCGCCCCCACCCGCGGCTGTGTCAGCAGATTTGCTTGCGCAGATCGGCTCCCTGATCAATGCCAAATTGATATCGTTCAGGAGAGAGCTGGTTCCGCGGTGCAGACCTCCCCTCTGTCGATGGACAGGAAAAGGGGGGAAAGGGCAGCAGTACGGGAAGGCTGTGGCCGCTAAGGCGGCCCAGGCACAGCTCACTCAACCGCGGGCCGCCCCTGCCGTTGCGCCACCCTCCACCACATCTCAAACTGAGGTGTGGTCTCAAGTAGTTGGCCGGAAGGCTAAAACGGCGGCTGCCGCCGTTAAACCTGCGGCAGCTGCCAAAGCTGCACCGTCCGGGAGGGCGGCCAAGCGGGTGGCACCGGCGGCCCCCAATAGGGCTCCCCTGCCGCCGCATCTGCCCCGCACGGCTGCCATCACAATAACAGTGCGGCCGGCGGGGCGATGACGTATGCTGAGGCGGTGACCACTGCCAGGTCCACAGTGGACCTGGCAGAAATTGACATCGCCTCATTGAAGCTCAGGAGGGCGGTGTCGTAATATTGGTGGTCCCCGGCGCGACTGCTGTTTTGGGTGCGGCAGTCAGGACCACAAAGTGGCTGGCTGCACTGCAAAGCCAAATTTCCCGCTTTGTGCGGGCGTAGGCAAGTTGGCCGGCCACCGCCTCCATTGCCGGGCGTACCCCGCCACCGCGAGACGCAGCAGGCGTAGCAGGGGAGAAAGGCCACGGTGGTCAACGCGGCGGCCAACGTGGCAAACAAAAAGAATTCGGCACCTAAGGATGCCACCGTCGCGCCCGCGGGGGCGGGTGGGGCTAATAAAACCACAGACGCCACCGCTCCCGCGGCCGCGATGGATATCGAGACAAATGAGTAATAGGGCCTAGTGGCCCTATTATTCAGGCCAACCTGAACCGCTCGGCCAGGGCACAAGACCTTTTTGTGCAATTCCTGGCCGTGCGGGGTGCCGGGTTGGCCGTAGCGGCGGAGCCGTACAGATTCCCCGACCATCCACATTGGATAGGGGACTCGAGCGGCTCCGCCGCTATAATATGGGCAGGCCGGCCGGGGTCCCCGGCGTGCTCGGTTATCGAGCGCGGCCAGGGATAACTGGCCGTTGACTGGGGCGGCACCGCGATTGTGGCTATCTACGCACCTCCGAGATGGTCCCTCGAGGAATTCGAACAGTATCTGGACGGGGTGGGGAGATGCGTCCCCCGGTGCCAACCTCGTCCGGTGCTGGTCCTGGGGGACATCAACGCCAAGTCTTCAGCTTGGGGTTCCCCCAGGATAGACCCGCGGGGCCGGGAAGTGCTTGATTGGGCGGCGGGACTCGAGCTCCGTCTTTTAAACACGGGCTCGATCCATCCCCCCCGGCCGCGCGCCGTATTACGGGGTGGAGGGTGGCACAGCAGGTCGAGACACTGTCTGACCATAGATACATTGTTCTCGGCCTCTCCGCAGCCCCATCGACACCCCGACGTCGTCCCGCTGATGAGGGATCGCCTCCACCGCGATGGGCGCTGAAGCGCCTCGACCAGGACGCTCTGATGGCGGCAGTCAATGTCGTGGCCTGGCCAGCCACACCGGCCGAGCCAGTCGACGGGACAGGCGAAGCCCATTGATTCCGGGGTACAATGACGTCGGTTTGCGACGACGCCATGCCCCGGGCGAAGCTCTTCCCGAGGAAGGCGGTGTACTTGTGGTCGCGCGCGATAGCGGATTTACGCAAAGAGTGCGTCCGCGCGCGACGCCAGTAAGCCCGCACCCGTCGACGACGACGATCCGACGCGGAGCTGGCTATCCAGCTGTATGGGCGATGCAGGGAGAAGGTGATCGCCCTGCAGCTGGCCATCAGGCGGGCAAAAGACCAGGCCTGGCGCGACCTTGGTGATGGGACGGTTACGTCCTCGGGCGCCCCCTGTGACGGAGAGACTGGATCCGGGGATGCTAGGGCGGGTCGTGGACGTCTTATTTCCCGTCAGCGGGGAGGCGTCCCGGCCGGACCCTGAGCCAGGGGAAGTACAGTGGTCCCCGGATCTGGAGGTCGCGGCGGTGGAAATGGTCAGGGTAGTTAAATGGCTCCGGGGCAAAAATAGGGCCCCGGGGCCGGTCGGTATCCCTGGCCGGGTCTGGTTGCTCGCCTTGTGCGTCCTGGGCGAGAGGATAAAAAGCCTCTACTCCGGGCTCCTGAGGTCAGGGACGTTCTCGGACCTCTGGAGAGAAAGTCGGATGGTCCTCTTAAGGAAGGAAGGGAGGCCTGCGGATTCTCCCTCCGCGTACCGGCCCATTTGTCTCCTGGACGAGGCGGGCAAGATCTTTGAGAAGATTATTGTTGCCCGCCTCGCCAGGCACCTGTCCCGCAATGGCCCCGATCTGGCGGACAGCCAGTTCGGCTTCCGGGAGGGGCGGTCGACGGTCGACGCAATCGACCGTCTAAAGTCCCTGACGGACAATGCCGTGGCACGGGACGAGGTGTGCTTGGCAGTGTCCATTGAAATCGTCAATGCGTCCAACACACTGCCCTGGTCCGCCATTAGGGAGGCTCTGGTTGAGGACCTGGTGCCTCCCTATCTGAGGCGGGTGATCGGGGCCTACCTGCGGGACAGATGGGTAGAATACCCGGGCCGGTACGGGATGATTCGGAGGGAAGTGGACCGCGGGGTCCCACAGGGGACCGTGTTAGGACTACTGCTGTGGGATCTGGGATATAACGCGGTCCTGGAGAAGGCCTCCCTGCCCGACGGTGTCACCCTTGTCTGCTACGCAGATGATACGTTGGTGGTCACCGTCGGGGACACCTTCGAGAGGACCATTCGACAAGCGGGATAGCGCAGGAGAAAGCCGAAGCCGTCTGGTTTCACGGACGGCCTCAGTTCGCGGCCACCGGCCAGATCGTGGATCCGGGTTGGAGTAGCTTTCGTCGAGGTGAAGTCCGAGATCAAGTATCTCGGATTGATCCTCTACAGCCACTGGAGGTTCGGGGCGCATTTCGGCCGCCTCTTCCCCCGAGTTCAGAGGGCGGCGGCGTCGTTAGGCCGCCTGTTGCCCAATCTCGGGGGACCGGGTGATATGGTGCGCCGCCTATACCTAGGCGTGGCGCGGTCCATGGCCTTATACGGCTCCCCTATTTGGGCGCCGTACGCGAGAGCAAGGCGGCGCAACACTATGTTGTTGCGAAATGGCACTTCGCCTTATAAGAGGGGGGTGTTGCAGGGGCCCTGGGCACCTCTTTGTGCTGTCGCCGAGACGTGGCGGTGCGGGGCGCGGCCCCCCGCACCTACAAATTAACATCATGATTTGAGGAGGGAGAACTCATCTCCCCCCTCCGGGATGCGGCCGCTCAGCCCCTTTTCCATCTTGGTGGCCGGCCAGGCGAGGGGAGCTGCGGTAGTGTTCTTAAGGGCCCGGGTCGCCGCACACTATGACGACCCACACATAGAAGAAAACCATATACGTATATTAGTTTTAGAGGTTTCTATCGACCAAAACTGACGCTTTAATATCGAAGTATGCAGTTCACAAGTGGAAAATTTAGATTCCGGAAAGACTAAACGACTGGGCTTCGGATGTAGAAATATCCGTTTTGCAGTTATTGCGGAGATATTTGCAATATTCGGCCAGAGTGGTGTCAATCTCACGAGCATGACGTCATAAGATGGCCGCCGCTAACAGTTTTTCGTAAATATCGAGAGATATAGAGCTCGAATCGAAAATGCACAACCGAAGCCCAGTAGATAAGGCACGTACAAAGGCAATGGAGTGTATTTTCAGTTGATTTTTTAGTTAATTAAGACACAGGAGTAGTTGGTAGGAATTGTATCCGAAACACCAACTCGAGCTTCCGACATTTCTCACTACTAGCGTCACAGTTCTCTTCCAACCAACAAGCTGCACCACAGCGAGCTTGCCGGTATAGTTACTTACAGTCGATAATACCGATCGACACAAATTACATAGTTTTATACTTCCATTCCAAATATTTTGACCATTACTAGACCAGGGGAAGGTGGCGTGCGGGGCAGTCGTGAGCGGCGCGGCAGTTCCAGCAAGAACGCTCGTCGAATATTGTAAATATCTCAACAATAATAAAGAAATGGTCATTTCTACAACCGAAGCCCAACAGCTTAGACTTTTCTGAATCGAGATGTCCAACTCCCGAACTGTTCACTGGAATATTGGCACGTCCATCTTGGTTGATACGAACAGTTGTCACGAAGATATTCTGCCGCGCGCTAGGTTTCTTGACCAGGGGAAGGTGGCGTGCGGGGCAGTCGTGAGCGGCGCGGCAGTTCCAGCAAGAACGCTCGTCGAATATTGTAAATATCTCAACAATAATAAAGAAATGGTCATTTCTACAACCGAAGCCCATCAGCTTAGACTTTTCTGAATCGAGATGTCCAACTCCCGAACTGCTCACTGGAATATTGGCACGTCCATCTTGGTTGATACGAACAGTTGTCACGAAGTTAGGGTGGATTGGTGTTTATTTCATCTTGTTTATTAATTTATTATCAAAATAAAAATGGATTAAATTCTGTGTTAGTGCTCGTGGTGCTCCTTGTGAGTGTCGAGCTTTGTAGAAGTTTGCACGTGGTGTGCCGTCCAAGTAATATGGTTTTTCTGTGTCTTGTGAGCCCCTTATGGTCTCGTGTGTGGTGAGTCCCTTGTGGCCTCGTGTGTAGTGAACCGTTGGTGCTGACGAGGTTCTTCTCCTGACTGGGTTGTCTTGTCTCTACTCTTGTCTGTCCCTCTTGTCTGTCCCGTTAGTCTGTTCGTCTTGTCTGTTCCGCTAGTCTGTCTTGTCTTGTCTGTCCCGCTTGTCTGTTCCGCTAGTCTGTTTTGTCTGTTTTCTAGAGGACCGGAGTCATGCCTAATATCACCTCGGTCCTCCCTACTTCTCTTAACCTAGGGTGGGCGGCAAGGAATTACGGTCCAATCACTGCAATCCCAAATCCAGTGAGACTGCCCCAAAACGGTGGGCCGGGAGTTAGGAGGGAGAGTGGCAAAATAACTCCTGCTAGACATCCCGCGTTGATGGGCCTACGTGCCCGAACAATGCCAGACCCAACCGTAATTGACTGGACCGTAATCAAGGACCAGGAGACGTTATGACGGTGCCGCACGTGCCCGGGAACGGCCCGGGACAGACCCATACCGTCCGGGTACCCAAGCACATGGCCCCTGCCATAAATCCTGGCCACTTGGCCGTAACATTCTGGGACTCTAACAATTTTAAGTAATCGGGTTGGTGATGTAGGAATTTTAATATTGATTGGTATTATTTCTATTTATGGTTCTTGACATTTATTATTGTATAGGTTAAGATTTTTATGTATATAGTTCGTTTATTTAAAAAAGTGAGGGTGATGGAGCAATTCGGAAGTAAAATAAATAACAGGAATGATAAAAATTATGTTTTATTCATAAGAATGAATTAAAATTAATCCTTTGCGCTCGAGCGACGCCGATACGGCGCCCGGCCGATTTGAAGTGTCACCACGGTCAGCGCAGCTGCGGCACCCGGCTGATTTGAAGTCTCAAATTGCGGGACGCTCTTGCGGCAAGTGTCAACTCGAGCGATGCTGCTACGCCGCTATGGTTGTTTGTAACTCGATCTGCTTATTTACGATGATCGATAAGATATTTTTCTCGGAAATACTTTCGTGGACTAGGCTTGGCTGGCATTGTAGCCAAATCTTAGCTCAGTTTAGTTAGTCTCAGCGTTGCATTCGCTTGAAACAGTCTTGCCAGTATAAATAGTAGCTAAAAAGTGTTTGAGCCCTAAAAATATGGAGGAAGAACAAATCAGCTCAAGTTCGGACGAATTCGATTTTGCCGCTTTGGATGAAGAAATTACGCTGATTTCCGACGGATTACGCCGTGAAACGAACGAATCCAGTGAAGATAGTGATACAGTAAGAGGTGTGAGAGGGCGAAAAATTAGAATTATAGAGAGCGACAGTGAAGTTGAAAGTGATGCTGAAAGAGAAATTGAAAATGAAGCTGCGGAAGGTGCAAGCAGTTCAGCATGGGTACTTTGCGAAGACTACGACGAAGTGCCGTCAAACATTCAATTTATACCTGGCGAAAATCCCACAGCATCACGAATACTTTCGAAAATAAAAGAACCACAGGATTTTTTTAAACTGTTTTTCACACATGATCTCGTGAAAAAAATTATTTCTGAAACAAATGTCTACGCAAAAACAAAATTGGAAGGGAAGACACTGTCTGCGAATTCCGTATGGCGAAGCTGGCGTTATGTCACCAACGAGGAATTCTGGGCATTTATTGCTGTCATAATAAATATGGGGACAATGCCGTTAGCCAATTTACAGGAATATTGGTCGCGGAATAACGTCAGCTATATTCCGTTCTATTCGGAGACATTTACAAGGGACCGATTCAGTCAAATATTCTGAATGCTCCATCTTCAAACTATTGCAACGCGCAACACCAATCCGCGAACGCGCCTACAACGCATAAGTTGCTTCTTGGATTATATCAACGGGAAGTATTTGGATTATTTTACACCGGGCGAACAAATATGTGTGGACGAGTCAACTATAAAATTCAAGGGTCGAATTTCGTTCATCACGTACAATCCGAAGAAACCGACAAAATGGGGTATCAGAGTTTATACTCTAGCTGACTCAAAGACTGGCTACATTTGCTGTATTTTGCCATATTATGGATCGCTAACAACAGAGCTCTTGGTCAGACCCGATTTACCAGTGTCAACAAGAATTCCGTTACATTTGTATCAAATGTTGTTGGATGAAATTCCAGGTGCTCAGGGGCACCATATGTTCACGGACCGCTATTACACCAGTTATTTCTTAGCTCATGAACTAGCCAAACTGAAGTGTAACATTACTGGAACAATCTTAGCAAACAGAAAAGAATTGCCCAAAGAAATAAAAAAGCCGAAGTTTTTGACAAAATCCACGGTCGCGTATCGACGGGGCAACACCTTAGTCTTAGGGTGGAAAGATAAGAGGGTTGTCACTTGTTTGGCTACGAGGGGTGACACTGGAATGACGACGGTCAAAAGAATTACACGAGGTGGTGTGTTGATCGGGCGGACCAATATGCATCAACCTATTGTTTCCTGCGAAAATCGCTTAAATGGTGGCGTAAACTATTTTTTGGGGGCATGGAAATTTGCCTGATCAATTCATACATTTTATATAAATTAGAGACGACAAAAAAGGGGGAAAAGCCACTGAGCCATTTGCGATTTCTGAAAACGATTGTCAACCAATTGAGAGGATCATATCGCCAGCAACGAGAGCAAGCGTCTACGTCGCATTCCGATGAAATCCGACTAAACGGGAAGCTTCACGTAATGCTAAAAGGGCCTAAAAGGGACTGCAAGTTTTGTTCTGACCGTAACACGCCTGGAGGTAGGCGGGAAATGTCATATTACTGTCATACGTGTCCTGATAAACCTAGGATGCATCTTGGATATTGTTTTACAAGATATCACACCAAAACTAATTACAGAGTGTAATATTTATCAAAGTTTGTTGTTTTCAACATATAAATAAGTAAACTAGTGAAATATTATTTTTATACATTTATTTGTTAATAAATATTTTTAAACCACTTCTAAAATATTTGCATAATTTGTCCGAAATCGTCTCGAGTTGCTGGTTTGCTGACAGTGCAGTGAAAGATCAGCTGTACGTTGTACAAGGTCAGTGCCCTTCGACATCGTGAATTTCAGCCAGCAAATGCATCCTCAACTAAATGGGTGAGTTTCTTACTGATAATATTTTTCATATCTCTCTAATAAACAAATGCTTTACGTCCCTTAACGCGATTCTTTATTATTAAATCAGCTTTGCAAATCATTCGTTGAATTCTGTTCGTACACGGAATTATTCAAATTAAAAAGATAATTAAAAGATAATTAAAAACACTAACTTTATTTTAATTGACCCTGATACAAAAAGTACAAAAATCACTTTTACTTATATTAATATTACTTTATTCTTCTACAACACACGCACACACATTTTAAAATCATTACATTTAATAAAAATTAACGATATATTTGGCGCTCCCTCCTCTCCCTCCTCTTCCTCCTCTTCCTCCCCTTCCTCCTCTTCCTCCACTTCCTCCTCTTCCTCCTCTTCCGCCTCTTCCTCTTCTTTTTTTCCCTTTTTTGCCCCTCTTCTGGGGGCCATAAACAGTTTTTTTTTTAAGTTTTTTCAGCTCTCTCTGCAACGTATAAGTATATATTATTATTATTATTTGTTATTATACATATATTACTATATTCAATTATATATAAAAGTATTTTTCATTTACTTACATTAGCAGCAACTAGGTTCGCCAGGTTAGGCCTAGCTGTCCCCCGAGCCAGCTGGCATAATATATTTCGCCACTGCGACTGTAACATAACAGCAGAAATAGAAGTATATATATTATAATTATACATTCTGTTTTTACACATATATTGCATATACTTACAGCTCTCCCAGACTCGTACGCGGCAGCGATTTCTCGCTGCCGCACCAGAATTGAGTCGAGCGATTCTGCGGCGTTCTCCGCTGCCGCGGTTGCTGTTGTAGCGGAGCTCGTCTCCGCTGCTGCGTTACACGTAGTTGTTGCGGAGGTTGCGTCCGCTGCGGCGTTAGTTGTAGCTGCGGAGGCTGCCTCCGCTGCTGCGTTAATTGTAGCTGCGGAGGCTGCCTCCGCTGCTGTGACCGTGTTGTTCAGTATAATATTTTCCATTTTATTTGTAATGTTATCCATGGTTCTAAAAAAAAAATAATATTATTAACACATTGCGGACGGCTCACGAGATATCTCGTGGCAACAAGCAACCAGCCGCAAATATTTCTGTTACGTAACCATGGTAACGAAGCCTCTCGCATTCCTAAGTAATTGTAGCGAAGCAAATGAATCATTCCAAGAATGTAAAAAATCTTATATAGTAAACAGATATATAAACTATGTATATATAGTATTATTTAAGAATACTAAATGCAAATTAGAAATGTGTGTTAAAATAAATTGCTACAATTACTAGAACAAATTTCTACAAACGTTTACGCACATTTCTAATTTGCATTTAGTATTCTTAAATAATATTATATATACATAGTTTATATATCTGTTTATTATATAAGATTTTTTACATTCTTGGAATGGTTCATTTGTTACGCTACAATTACTTAGGAATGCGAGAGGCTTCGTTACCATGGTTATGTAACAGAAATTGTATGTACTTACATGCAATCCTACGTCTTCAAGACTTGAACGTTGAATGAAACTACGACCCTTCGAAATAATATCATTGGTTGTCTGGCAATTGTTCAAATAATATCATTGGTTGTCTGCCAAGGGTTCAAATAATATCATTGGTTGTCTGCCAATTGTTCAAATAATATCATTGGTTGTCTGCCAAGGGTTCAAATAATATCATTGGTTGTCTGTCAATTGTTCAAATAATATCATTGGTTGTCTGCCAATTGTTCAAATAATATCATTGGTTGTGTGCCAATGGCAATGTCCAATGGTAGCATCGCAAGCATAACCTGCGTTTTTTCGTCGCGTTCAGTCGTAATATGTTCTCCAAGTGATACGGTCTAGGAGTGCAAAGCGCGCGATTTCTATTTCTTATAATTTTAGATTTTTTCTATTTCATTCTATTTAATTCTATTTCATTCTATTTCATTCTATTTCATTCTATTTTATTCTATTTAATTCTATTCATTTTGATTCTACTTTTATATTCTACTCTATTCGGCATTATTCTACTACATTTCATTGTAAACAATAGAAACAGATAAATTTAACAATTTCAAAAGTGGAGCGAAACGATGCCAAAGGTTGTGAATTCAATGAATTGGGAGGATGTGGTTTCTTCCCAATTGTTCAGATATATGAAGGGGGGTGCATCGAAACACCTGACCTTGACCAGACCAAGATACAGCAAAAGAAAAATTATGAAGGAGAGGTAAGTGAATATTTTGTTTCGTTACTATGATTTCGGTAATATGTTTCGATATAATTTAAATGGTAAGAAGTTCTCATTTCTGCTGGAAATACATTTTTTCGCTTTCTCGCTTTTGTACTTTCATTTCTCGGATTTTTATGATATTGACATATGCTGTAGTCCATATTCAATCATTAGAATGAAGTTGTAAAACAAAATCGACGGGTCGAAGTAGTTGATTAGTGTCATTTATACGTTATTTATATTTCACGTAAATTTCTGTATCATCGAAAGCACTGACATCGAGATATCCCTTCCTTTTTCTTGGGATCTTCGTCACGTACAAATGCTTTCCCGGTTGTATGGACGTATGTTCCTATTGTTTGACGAACAGATGGGGTCGAAAGGAAATTTTAGGACTATTGTCGTAAAGAAAGCTGATTGCCTTCGTGTGTCCCTAAAGAAAGAAATTAGAAGGCCGAGGATCTGGAACTCGTTGCTTTTACGACCGGTCCTTGAGACCCGGTCGCGTACGGCACGCAGATGGGAAGGTTACAATTTCCGCGTCCGACAATTCATTCCCTCCCACGGTGAGGGCCCACTGCAGATATTATTTCAATACGTATTCTGCATTTGTTTGCAACAAACGTTTTCTCTTCAATCTTCTGCAAAGAGCGTAGCCGACTCAAGATGGTCAGAATTGTCCTTACAGGTTTTTCAATGAGTACTATACCGTTCGATCTAAATAAATTGATATTATTAATTAAACAATGTGAGCCAGTCACTGTGCCGTTGCAACCATTTCGAATCATAACCTGGAGTAAGCCGTTCAATCTTTCCATTTTAATTGAACACTTGCAAATGATAACGATGACAATACAAGTAGCAACGATTTGTTGCATAGCAATACGGCCCACCGGTCAGTTAGTGTCTAGTTTAGAGCATCTATGAGGCCGAAGCCTGCTCTGACCGGGCGAAGTGGTGCTCACTTATGCCGGTCGATGGTAAGTCAGCGGTGAACAGCTGCGAAGGAACCGGGACTTGGATCCATCGCGCCCTCGCTGTTAAGTTCATTGGACCGGGGAGTCAGAAGACCCGGTCTTGACTCATCTGTCGGCTGCAAGGAGTTGTATGTTTGTTTTAAGTATTTCGCCGGCTATAAAGCCGGCGATAATAATATGAAAGTAGTGATGGTCGTTCTGCCAGGCGACCGCGGAGGCGGGTGCTCGGCACCGCACGCCAACCGCTACAACGGCATTTCTTGCCGTGTTGCCGCCCCCAAGACACCACACGACAGCAATAGTGCAGCGTGCTAGGCCAGCGGGCGGCTATTTACGTATTTGGTCCTTTAAAATTTATAGAGCTGACTGCTGAACCCAACACAGCCAGCCCGTGTCATCGAAGTAATTTTGGCACCGCTCGACAAACCAAAGAGCTGCGGATGCATTCTACCCAGACAAGCCCGAAGGCCGCGGGTAGGAAATACACCACCGACAAGCCCGAGGGCCGCGGGTGGTAGTAGCAATAATACCGTCGACCACGGTAGCGGGCGCCAAGCGCCACACGCAAGCACCGCGTCGACCCAGCGTCACAGACCTGTAGTAGGGAAGTCAATTGTAATCATGTCATGCACCACCATGTTCATATCTTTGATTGGCCCCTGCTCTTGCCTCTCTTGTCACCTGCTAGCGCGCACATGAACATAACGAGATCCATGTCCAGTTCTAACAAGTTACTTCCCTGCGCGCAGGTCCTAGCAAAAGAAACGCTCGCCGCTAACGCAGAGGGATGCCATTGCCCTATTTCGCCGCCCATACAGATGTGCGTTGCCCAGTCTCCGCCGCGAGGAGGCGGGGTTGGTTTTTGGAGACTGGCCCACCGGTCAACAAAAATTGCTGCGCAAAATTTCAACCCGGTTGCAAGCTGTGGTTATCTCTGACTATCACGAAGTCAAATAATATTAATGCGCCATTGGAGTTCAGTAATGATGTAGCACAAATCTAAGCTCAATCAAAATTTATTGTACGTATCTATTATTTAAAAAATATAATATTATATATTAGAACTTAGACTTATATGTGGGATTAATTTATAATAGAGTTGAATATAATTTTTATTTTGATTTCTCGGTTCGAGAGATATGAAATTATCTAATTGAATAATTGAATTTGATTTCTAATATACAGTTACGGGGTAATTTTCTTAGAAATAAATAATTGGGTTATAGTTAATTAGTACTATGATTGTAATAATATAATTTATTTTATTTAGGTTTATTTGATTGAATTATATTGAACTGTTAATTATATGAATTAATTTGCTTTGTTGGAGTGAGAATATATATATATATATATTATTTTAATTGCGGCTAAAAAATTGGCTACAAAATATTTTTCATACATACAATTTATGAATTTATCTAAAAATTTAAATAGTTTTCATACGAGTGAAAAGTAGAGATTAATTTTTAATATTACATGAAAGTTTGAATAAGAAATTTAAATTAAATAATGGTAAATTCAGTGCGCCAGCACCAACGGTTCAACTGCTGTTGTTCGTTATTTTAAGAATTTTTAGGGGCTGCAGTTATCTCGATGGTAAATTTTAATAATTATCTGGGTTGAATAAATTTATGCGAACCGTACAAATTGCCCGTCACTGTCATTATAAATGGAATAAGTCGTAACGTTGTAAAAGTATGGGACAATGTTTTCATTAAAATTTTAGTTTAACAATAAGTGTTTCATTTACATTGAAAAGATTCTGAATGAGGAAAATTTTATTATTTGCACAAATTATAAATATTATTGATTTCTTAATTTAATATATTTGAAAAAAGGAATTACATGATTATAAGTTATAGTATTTATTTACGAATAAATTTAATGATTTTAAAATGTGTGTGCGTGTGTTGTAGAAGAAGAAAGTAATATAAGTAAAATTGATTTTTTTCGTACTTTTTGTATCAGGGTTAATTAAAATAAAGTTAGTGTTTTTAATTATCTCGAAAGTAAAAGAGTTAATTTAATATTTCTGTTATGTATCATAATAGTTATTAATAATGAATTGATGAGTTTATGTTGGAAGAAAATCCTAACTTTGGCATTGTTAGTTGTTACATTTTTTATTGGAATCTTTTTTTTTCTTTTCTTTTTTACGGACATTATTATTTCATACTTTTAAATATATTTATTCATTTATCCTACATCAAATTGAATTGGTTAGTGTTGAAATTTTAGCCTCGGACAAAAATTCATCTATAGTTTATTTAGTACTAAGATACTACGATATCGGTTTACATTTTCGCCGGTTCCGTCAGCGGGTAACGACGGTGATGTAAACTGTGTATAGTAGATACCGCGATACATCATCACCGGTACCATTAGATATACATCGTGCCCTGACTGTTTGGGGGTCCCAGCGTCACGTATACAATGTGAAACGCGAAGATTTAAATTTTTATTACTATTAATCAGTAAAATTAAATTATTTGTATTTCATAACAATTTTATTACTTTGTTGTAATATAATTTAACTTGACTGGATAAATTTAATGTAATACTAATTTAAAATTGGACTTTTAAAATTAGAATATTTAAATTTTCAGTAGTTTTAATCAATAAAATTAAATATTTTGTATTATGATAGTTAGACCGCATTTCCAGTATTTTCACATGGCCCGCGGGTGGTCTGGTCTGCCGATAGGATCCACGGTGGACAGTCGCATGAATTGGGGAAAACCGTAATTCGTTTTTTATGGCCATAAATCCGGTCGACGGGCTAACGATGCATACTGTCAATGTCGTACTAAGAGAAAGAAACAGTTGTGCGTTTGTCGTAAATTATGTTGAGTGCGAGCGGCGATTGTGTCGCGCCTTCGACTGACGATATACACACGAGCAGGCACTCGAGGCCCCAATAGTGTTTGGTTTCCTGGATCGCAGACAAAATATATATATATTGCCGGGTAAGTGGCCGAGGACTGTCGCGTGGTTTTCCACAGATCAGTTTGTTTTTCCTTTAGAGAATCGCGGGCCTCGGCGCAGACCAGATTACTGCAGCCCCCAAAGAGTCAGGGTACGATGTATATCTAATGATACCGGTGATGATGTATCGCGGTATCTACTATATACAGTTTACATCACCGTCGTTGCCCGCTGACGGAACCGGCGAAATGTAAACCGATATTTTCGAATCTCAGTCCTAAGTAAACTATAGATGAATTTTTATCCGAGGCTAAAATTTCAACAATAATTATTATGATACATAACAGAAATATTAAATTAACTCTTTTACTTTCGAGATAATTAAAAACACTAAATTTATTGTAATTAACCCTGATACAAAAAGTACGAAAAAATCACTTTTACTTATACTAATATTACTTTCTTCTTCTACAACACACGCACAAACATTTTAAAATCATTAAATTTATTCGTAAATAAATACTATAACTTATAATCATGTAATTCCTTTTTTCAAATATATTAAATTAAGAAATCAATAATATTTATAATTTGTGCAAATAATAAAATTTTCCTCATTCAGAATCCTTTCAATGTAAATGAAACACTTATTGTTAAACTAAAATTTTAATGAAAACATTGTCCCATACTTTTACAACGTTACGACTTATTCCACTTATAATGAAAGTGACGAGCAATTTGTGCGATTCGCATAAATTTATTCAACCTAGATAATTATTAAAATTTACCATCGAGATAACTGCAGCCCCTACAAATTCGTAAAATTAACGAACAACAGCAGTTCAACCGTTGGTGCTGGCCCACTGAATTTACCATTATTTAATTTAAATTTCTTATCCAAACTTTCATGCAATATTAAAAATTAATCTCTACTTTTCACTCGCATGAAAACTATTTAAATTTTTAGATGAATTCATAAATGGTATGTATGAAAAATATTTTGCAGCCAATTTTTTAGCCGCAATTAAAATAATTTTTATATTCTCACTCCAACAAAGCAAATTAAATCATAATTAACAGTTCAATATAATTCAATTGCTATGCAACAAATCGTTGCTACTTGTATTGTCATCGTTATCATTTGCAAGTGTTTAATTAAAATGGAAAGATTGAACGGCTTACTGCAGGTTATGATTCGAAATGGTTGGAACGGCACAGTGACTCTGGCTCACATTATTTAATTAATAATATCAATTTATTTAGATCGAACGGTATAGTACTCATTTGAAAAACCTTTATTTTTGATTAAACACGTTTGTATATTTTGCATTTATAGAAGTCAACAAGCTGCAGCCGCAAGGAAGATGCGCACCGAGAAGATCGAAGCAGCGGAAGTCAGTCAAGAAATGCCCCATTTCATCATTGAGGCAGAAACGCAAGAGCAATCACGTGCACAGTCAAGCATCGAGGAAGGATTAACCATTACGGACTTCCGGTTCGTGGTAGAGCAGGTACTACTGATAGGGTACCACTCGGCAACGTTCGAATGCACCACGCAACATTTGCAAGTGATCGGGATGAAGCGCTCGGGATTCAGAGCAACGATAACTCTGAAATGCAAGATGTGCTAATATGAAGCGGAAGTGCACGGTCAAACGGCAGACAACAAAACAATGGACTTGCATTATACTGCGACCCTCGCTACAATCACTTCTGGAGGTGGTTACTCACAGATGAATGAAATGTTTGCAACAATGAACATTCCATACATATCAAGGATGGAATATCGAAGACGTCATGACGACATTGTTGAAGAATTGTCAAGTCTTGCTGAAGCAGAAATGCTAGCAGCGGTAGAAGAGGAGAAACAATTAGCCGTCCGCAGAGGCGACGTTTCAGTTTCCGGTATCCCTTTCATCCCCGTCGTGGCTGACGGCAGCTGGATGAAGAGATCGTACCATACTGGAAGGTATGACTCCTTGTCCGGTATTGGTGCAATAGCGGGATACCACACTAAAAAAGTGTTATTTGCAAGTGTGAAAAATAAAGTGTGTTTGATTTGCCACAACGCTTCGAAGAGGAAGGAAAGCCCCAGAGAACATAGATGCTTCAAGAACTGGGGACGAAATCAGACGTCCACGAGAATGGAGAGTGCTGCAATTGCTGAGGGTTTCCAGACCAGCATAGAAAAAAGAGGTCTGATATATAATATCTTGATTGCCGATGGCGACAGCAGCGCGTATAAAAGGATTTTGGATTGTGATCCATACAAGGCAGAGATGGTTCGTGTTAAAAAGATTGAGTGCACGAACCATTTATTGCGCAATTTTTGCAACAAAATGAAAGATGTTGTAAAGAAGACTCCACCTGGCATTTATCGAAAAGCCGTGGAAAATAACATTCGTAGACTGCGCACGGGTGTTGTGAAGGCTGCAGTTTACAGATCGAAGGAAAATCTTCCGACCCACCAAAAAATAAAAAATTTGCAAACGGATATACTAAATATTCATAGCCACGTTTTCGGAGAGCACAAGGAGTGTCGAAGACTAGGATATTTCTGCGACCGCCCAGCAAACACGGGAGAAGACAACTTGGTACCGCATCTCAAGAAAATCGGCATATATAACCGGATGCATGAGATCTTCCGTCCATTGATGCCTCATGCTGAAAGTTTATTATATAATACTACAAACAATTCAGTTGAGAACCTCAATGCCATCATTGCAAAATATACCGGTGGGAAAAGGATAAATTGGGGCCAGAGAGGGTCATATTCTGCGAGATGTGCAGCTGCTGTTGTACAGCACAACACGCAAAAACTAATATCAAAGGTAATAGAGGGCAAGGGTGCGAAGCCGCCGAAATTGATAGAAGAATTAGAAGAAGGAAGGAAAGGCAGTAATGAAAAAGGAAAGGAAAAGGCGAGTAAGTCTCCGAAGAAGGTGAGAAACCCGTTTTGTTCAACAACGGACCCGGATTATGGAGTTAGCGCAGAGAAACCGGATATGGAGCAACATCTATTTAACTTTGAAAAAGAAAGGCACATGGAGATGCTGCAGGATTGGCAGACGAATCGAAAGAAAATAGAGAGGGATACGGTAGAACAAAATAAAAGCCACGAGTGGCATACATACCGATCCAAATTACTTACAGCGTCGAACTTTGGCATAGTGTGTCGGCGAAGGAAAACAACCAACTGTGGAAATTTGGTAAAGTCACTGCTGTATCCAAACATATTGAATCTGCCTGCCATTGAATATGGTCGGCAGTGTGAGAATATTGCCCGCGAACAACTTGCGAAGGAGGAAGATGTGGAAATCCGCAAATGCGGTCTCTTCATTGATGCAGAGATACCATTTCTGGGGGCAACTCCGGACGGCATAATTCACGACGATGGTATCGTGGAAATTAAATGCCCGAAGACGGCAGAAAAGTTCTCGCCAGAAGAAGCGATAAAAAATATTCAACCCGTACGAAGAATATTTGAAGATGATGCAGGTACTGCATTACGCAGAACCCATCACTATTTTTACCAAGTGCAGGGACAACTGCACATAATAGGTCGACAATATTGTCTGTTTTGTTTGTGGACACCAAAGGGTATGAAAACCATAAAAGTAAGCAAAGACGACACATTTTGGCAGAATGAAATGAAATCGAAATTGTCGCGATTCTACGTCCATTGTATGTTGCCCGAAATATTGGACAGCCGCTACATTAGGAACATGAGTATCCGAGAGGCCACAGAAACGGAGTACAAAAAACCAATTGTGATTAGCACGAAACTAATTAAAAAACCTCAAGCGAACCCACGCAATGTAGGGTCGCACACTTAGTGTGCGCCTTCGCTGATTCTTTCAGCGAAGGAAAATTTAAAAAGATCTTAGCTCGCGAGTCATTAGATTCGCTCGAGCGTACCCACGCAATGTCGGGTTGCACACTTCGTGTGCGAATTTTTCCTTGCATGTTGCAGATGATGTTCATGCGGATCGGCAGTGAGGTGTGCTTGCGATGCTACCATTGACAGCGCCAATGCGGTTGAGGGAACGACCGACAATGTTCTGGCCAGAAGGAAAGAAATCGCTCTGGCATTCAACGCCGGGAAAACTGTAGGTATATGCAATATATATGTACGATGAAATGTATATTCATAATGTATGTACTTCTAATTCTACTTCCGTGTTACAGTCGCAGTGGAAGACCATTCTCGGCAAATTAGCTCGGGAGGCGGAAACCATCTCCCTTTTGTCCGGAAGGTAAGAAATCGCTCTGGCATTCAACGCCAGGAAAACTGTGGGTATATGCAATATATATGTACGATGAAATGCATATTCATAATATATATACTTCTAATTCTGCTGTTATGTTACAGTCGCAGTGGCGAAATATATTAGGCCAGCTGGCTCGGGGGACAGCTAGGCCTAACCTGGCGAACCTAGTGGCTCCTAATGTAAGTAAATGAAAAATACTTTTATATATAATTTAATATAGTAATATATGTATAATAACAAATAATAATAATAATATATACTTATACGTTGCAGAGAGAGCTGAAAAAACTTTTTAAAAGAACTGTTTATGGCCCCCAGAAGAGGGGCAATGAAAAAAGAAGAGGAAGAGGAGGAAGAGGAGGGAGAGGAGGGAGCGCCAAATATATCGTTAATTTTTATTAAATGAAAGTTTGAATAAAAAATTTAAATTAAATAATGCTAAATTTAGTGCCAGCACCAACGGTTAAACTACTGTTATTCGTTAATTTTAAGAATTATTAAATTTTTAAAGACTGATTTGGTATTAAGTAATTTTTGGGGGCTGTTGCCCGTCACTTTCGTTATAAATGGAATAAGTCTGTTTTCATTAAAATTTTAGTTTAACAATAAGTGTTTCATTTACATTGAAAGGATTCTGAATAAGGAAAATTTTATTATTTGTACGAATTATAAATATTATTGATTTCTCTCTTAATTTAATATAATTGAAACCTGATTACCTGATTATAAATTATAGTATTTATTTGCGTGTGTTGTAGAAGAAGAAAGTAATATTAATATAAGTAAAAGTGATTTTTATACTTTTTGTATCAGGGTTAATTAAAATAAAGTTAGTGTTTTTAATTATCTTTTAATTATCTTTTTAACTTGAATAATTCCGTGTACGAACAGAATTCAACGAATGATTCGCAAAGCTGATTTAATAATAAATAATCGCGTTAAGGTACGTAAAGGATTTGTTTTTTAGAAAAATATGAAAAATATTATCGATAAGAAACTCACCCATTTAGTTGAGGATGCATTTGCTGACTCGTACGAACTGACCTTGTACAACGAACAGCTGATCCCAGGTCAATGACCGCAACATTCGAGGGATACTGTCGGCGGAACCTCTGGTATGGTTATTTGCGAAGTTCACTTACACTGCACTGTCACCAAACACTGATCAGTTATTTAATCACTGATAATCCGAATCACTTGTGGATATTTAAGAAAGATCACTGAGACTCGTTCGCGGATAATCGTTTATTCGACGCGTTCGTTCGGAAGTCGACGTTTCACTGCCGAAAAATTCGGGCCCTGACTGTGGGTCCTTGTTGTTCGTCGTTCGGCCGTCCGAGGAAATGACACTCGATACCACTTTCTTTGCACGGCCATTAATTACGTTCTAAGAGCGCAGGGTGACAGCGGGTCGAACACAGTTTACGTCTCGGCATATCTTGTTTATTTCATTTGGCGGTACCCTGCGCTTCGAAGAAAATGGTATCGGGGGTTATTTCCTCGGACGGCCGAAAGACGAACGACAAGGGCCCACGGTCGAGGCCACGATTTTTTGGCAGTGAAACGTCGACTGCAGAACGAACACGTCGAATAAACGATTATCCGCGAACGTGTCGTATAAACGATTATCTGCAAACGCGTCTCAGTCATCTTTCGTAATATCCACAAATGTTTCGGATTATCAGTGATTAATTAAGTGATCAGTGTTTGGTGACAGTGCAGTGAAAGATCAGCTGTACGTTGTACAAGGTCAGTGCCCTTCGACATCGTGAATTTCAGCCAGCAAATGCATCCTCAACTAAATGGGTGAGTTTCTTACTGATAATATTTTTCATATCTCTCTAATAAACAAATCCTTTACGTCCCTTATTTATTATTAAATCAGCTTTGCAAATCATTCGTTAATCTTCACTGTACACTTTGCATAAAAATTTCATATGGTACACACGTGGTGTCATGCACACCAGAAAATTAAAACGGCTGTCACGGTTAAACTACATATTATTTCGGGTCCGAAAAATTAGTAAATATTCTTCAGACGTTCTAAAGTAAAGGAGAACAGCGTTTTTCTTAAAAATATCACTGTTATGTAGTAAAAAAAATCCGGAAAGTTCTCGTCTTGTGACTTGTTCAATACTTCGAACGCGGCTCGAGTCCGTCCCGACCTTCTGTCAAAGCCTCGTGCTGCGGACTCTCTCGCGGACCCTCTCCCTCGCACCGTCACCTCTCATTGGCCAGTGTTTTTCGTTAATAACTCATAAACAAAGCCCCAGATTGCATTTTCGCAAAGGAAAAAGTTACTTCAAATGACTTCAGCTACCCCTCATTTCCGGCTGTTAAAATAATTGTGGGACACCCTGTATATATTTTTTCAATACATGTTAGTTTTACAATAAAATTTTCATAATTGTATAATTTTTCTGACAATGTTCGTCAACGGGTTGTACTCGACGATGCAGTCGTGTATCATCAGGCAGTATGCGGCTATCGAAGGCAGGACATCCTTTTGACATTCGAATTCGATTCGCACGTCGATGGTTGAATTTTCGAGCGCTTCGTTTTGTCGCGAGCTATCGATGACGACGAACAGTTTCCATAATAGGACTCTTGAAATTTGGCGTATATGTCGTAGAGCAACGCGTATTTATCTTTTTCGAAATCTATATTTAAATCGTCGTAAGGATACATTTCCGAGTTCAAGAATATTGGATAAGAAGCACGAATCGAATTGGGTAGCGTTTTTCTTTAAATCATTTTTCCTTTCGGTTTCTAACGCGAATATCACGTATCGCTGTTTTTCCATTTGCGGAGCTGTTTTTATCGCCCACGTGTGCTTCGTGGTTGTTTGCAGCATCGAATATTTATACAGTTCCCACGAACAGAAACTCATGCTGAACGATCTTTCGCTCTCAAGAATACGCAGCATCGATAACTTTTGTATTTCGTCCAAAGCGAAGCGCGGCATTCTCCATTGAACTTTAGGCAATTCCAGGACAGGTTCCGCATTGTCGGACCAGCTTTGTAGCGCGTTAGCGTCGTTGCGCACGCGAATCAAAATCAATTCGTGCCGAGCATTTATTACAACGCGTTTGTAATCTTCGCAGAAGCCTAGCAATGTCTTCATAGGCACGCAAAAGTTGAAATTTAGCAAATCCGTAAGCGTTGCGATGAAAGTTTCCCTCCGTTGATCGTCGTTTCTGTACATCCAGCATGCGTTGGACAGCGCGTTGCTCTTCGTAATGTTCAGACTGACGTAATTGTTCAAGGTCGTCGTTGTATCGGGATTTCTGGACCGATCGATTTCCACTCGTAACGTACCTCGTCGAACATAAACCCTACCGCATTGTTGTCTAGAGCCATCATGTCGTTGGTAGATCGTCCTGGTAGGCTGAGTCTTCCCTCCACGTATAGGAAGCTTTTACACGGAAGAGTGTACCAGTCTTGATGTTGAATGGGTATTCTTATCTCATCGCTATTTTCAAACGCTGTGTTGACGCACGGATTGTAGGTGTGCAGGTCGATCTTAGTTATTCGATCATCGAAGATTGGTGCCACGGATATGTTCAAAATGTCGTCGGGCATGGTGGTGAAGCAAGTTCGATTACTTGGTAACGATGAATCCCAAAGATCGTAGATATTCCACTTTTCGCGCGGTTAGTTTTCTTGTCTTCTTCTCCTAACTATTGTTGTTGTTATTTCGAAACGGCGCACCGTTTTTTATGTTCGACGTATTCGATATCGTATTATTATTATGAATTAACATAACGGTTATGTCAAGGTTATGAGACGGTTCGACGAACGTGCATCCGTACCGTGATTTCTTCGTTTCGAAAATCAATCAATTGTCCAGACTGGAAGGTAAATCACTCGTGCTGGCGTTTCCAATACGTTATACTCCGGCGACACGTTGGGCGCGAATTCGTGTATCATGTGAAACAGTTTCCCGTTATCGTACGAACCGATGGTTACGTTGCATTCTATTCGAATATTATTCGTGTTAATGATATTTACGGAAGTGTCCGATACATGCCACGCGTTCGGTGACAGAATGCGATTCCTAGAGAATCCTAGGATAGGACCCACGGTGTCAGGTTTCGTAAAATCTATCTTATATGCACTTTTAATTTCGCTTTTCATAGTGCTGTTGTTCGCTCGTAGGATTAGTGGATATTTTACATCGTTGTTATCTTTTATTGGCGAAGGATACCGCGCGCTTATCTCACGCCTCAAGTAAGCGTTGAACACCTCCAGTTCGTGCGAACCGTCCGGGATGATTATCTCCTCACCCTCGTCACCGAAATAGAATTTATTGTTTCCGATATTTGAACTGATGTATGGTATCGTGTAATAAGTTTGCAAATCGAGCAGGCCCAGTTCGTAATCAGTATTGTGGAAATATAATATATAGGCGGTAATTACTTGGACGATAACACGCTACTTCTTCCCAATAACGTGAACGTGTATGACATCCTTGCGACGAACTATATCAGAGTTCCTCGCAGAAATTTCACACACAATTGTCCGCACACGCTTTCGTCGTAACTTTGATAAATCTTGTGATTGTACGAGATCGCCGCGTTCGGTCCGAAATAACGAATGAATTGGATCGGTGGTCGAAGATCTCCAAAACTATCGAAGTAACTGACTTGCGAACTATGCTTTATATACGGGACCCATTGGGTTCCTGAACCATGACCGCTATACAGATTCACTATTCCTCGTTCGTTTACCCATACTTGTTTCGGCAATTCATCGCGCATGAAAACTCCACGGCCCTTCATAGCGCGATTGTGTCGTCGCGCTTCTTCCAATTGTTCCTTCGCAGCTTTCGCATCGTTTATCGTTTTGATCACCCCAGCAGCGCCATCTGTCAACGCTCCCAAAGCTCCCAAAGCAGGTAACAACAGCGGTAGAAAACCGCCTTGTTTGGCGATCGGTAGAATTCTATCGACACTGTTTCTACTACCATTCTTTCTCTTTCCTTTGACCGCTTGTCGGTCCTCCTCCTCCTTCTTCTTTTTCAGACCCATACCTAACCTCATCAGAGTTGTTTTTATCAGTCCGTAACGGTATTCAGAGCTGTTTTTTACCAGTCTGTAAGGGTATACGGAGCTGTTTTTACCAGTCTGTAACGGTATACAGAGCTTTTTTTACCAGTCTGTAACGGTATATGGAGCTGTTTTTACCAGTCTGTAAACGGCATACGAAGCTGTTTTTACCAGTCTGTAACGGTATACAGAGCTCTTTTTACCAGTCCGTAACGGTATATGGAGCTGTTTTTACCAGTCTGTAAACGGCATACAGAGCTGTTTTTACCAGTCTGTAAACAGCATACAGAGCTGTTTTTACCAGTCTGTAACGGTATAGAGAGCTGATTTATGAGTGTGTAACGTTATACAGAGCTGTTTTTACGGTATACAGTCTGTAAATAGTATATGTCGCTATTACGTCAAGGTTTGTTTTATTTTTCTGTTGATTACGAAAAAAAGAAAAAATGTGCGTACGTCAGCTTACATGGAGATGCGCTCTATCATTGGAGTACGTGGAAACTGATATCTACGATGCTCGAGCTCTCGTATAAATACTTTTGTCGTTTGAGAGGGAATTTTATCACTAGAAAACAGAGCGAGGGGGGCATGCGTTTCGTACGACAGTCCTTGAATATCTGGGTTCCGACCTGCCGCATGTTCGACGACCACGATGAGATAATTCGGAAACACGAATCGTTGCTACCGAGTACTATACGGTGCGTGATAAGCGGCCCGTCAGGATGTGGTAAAACGAACGTTATGATTAGTCTGTTGGAGAGTCCGAATGGGCTGCGATTCGCAAACGTGTACGTGTATTCGAAATCGCTGCGTCAACCATAGTATCAATACTTGAGCAACTTGCTCTCGTCCGTGGGGGATGTAGGTTATTTTGCCTACTCGGACAACGCGGACGTGATTCCCCCAGCAGATGCTCGACCGAATTCAATATTTATCTTTGACGACGTTGTTTGCGACGAAGAGGATGTCATGAGAGAATATTTCGCGATGGGCAGACAATCGCACGTCGTTTGTTTCTATCTGTCGCAATCGTACGCTAGAATACTCAAACATTTGATTCGTGACAATGCGAATCTAGTGATTCTATTCAATCAAGATGTCACGAATCTGTGACACGTTCATCAGGATCATGCGAATACAAATATGTCGTTCGAAACGTTCAACGCACTTTGTTGGAGGTGTTGGGGACACAAGTATGGATTCCTTGTTATCGGCAAAGACAGTCCTGCGAATCGTGGTCGTTACTGGTGCGGATTTAACGAATTCGTCGTGCTGTGATCGGGGGCTCATTTGGACTGCAAGAGTCGTCGGATTCGCATCGTACCGCTCGATATGTGTCGGTCTAAGGAAAATCGGCGAGCCGCGATCACCAAAGAAATAGCCAAGACCAGTGACGTCACACGTAAGAAGAGTTTAGCCCCGAAGGTTTGGAAAATGGATACGGAGTCGAACATTGAGACGGATTTGCGTTCGTTCGTGGAGCCGTTGAAACAGCTGATTCAAAATACAGCTACGGAAGCGAACGATAATACGCCGATCGTATGCATTTGAAGAAGAAAAAGAAAATATATTCCTCTGTTCCTACCAACGATGACATTGACTATGTGTTGTACGACGACGAAGACGATAACGACGGCGACGACGACGATGGCAACGACGGTGGCAACAGTGACGATAACGAGGCGGGTGGCAACAAGGCGCTCGAACCGATACCTACGATACTTTCGGCGCAACAGGAGAAAGCTTTCGAATCGTCTCCTACGGCCTCGTTGGAATCATCGGTGCGAAACATATTGAAAAGTCCTGAAACGCACCGCGCCGAATACGAACATTTGTTCAACAATTTTGGACCTTTAGCGATTTCTTTAGCGGACCACCGAAAAATTTGGACGACGTGTACGGAGTGTATTTTCACAATGACAAACTGATGCTTGTAAACACCACGTTTGATGTTTAAAGCAACGACGATATCGTTATCAATAAAATTAGGTACAAGGGAACACCAGTTCTCTACGAATTGATATTCAAAAGAATACCCGACGAGAACCTGTACACCGAAACCGATAAGAATATTTACAAATACATTCTCTTCGCTACGCGCGCGCATCAACGAGGTAACCAGATAATGGGTGCTGCTCATCTGCAGGGCACGTGAGCGCGAAACGTGCGTTGACTCGAAAGTCCGTTACACGGATTAGTTATTTATGACCAAAAAAGATTTTTCGACCCATAGTTTGCGGGTCTTCGGTGAACGTTTTTAGTTTTTAGTTAGTCGTCGGTGAACAGCCTAAGAGTACACTCGTTGTCTCTAAGTTCTCACGAGCAAGCCTCTAGATTAGATCTTGTGTGTTCAATAGATAATCAACAGGTTATGGGCCCCAGCAAGCTTCCACTGCGCCACTAGTGTATTTATTCGGACACATTCAAGTGCATAGTGGTGTGACGTGTGTTTAAAGAATAACGTGCGACACATCATCTTTATCATGGCCAATAAAGATTCAATTGATCTGATCAACCTGGACGGAACGAACTACCCGATGTGGAAATTCGGTATTTCATTCCCGTTGGAGGCAAAAGATCTTTCTGGCTTTGTGAATGGCACAGAAGCAGAGCCTAACCGCACAGGAGAGATGGAACAACTGGAAGAGATGGAACAAATCTCAAGCACAGGCTGCAGTTATTCTCCTTGGATCTGCAGATAAGAGACTACATCCAAATTTGATTAACTGCGCTGATCCAAAACAGATTTGGACAAAACTCAAGGATTTGTATAGTGACTCAAGTGAAGACACTAAACAAAGTGCATGGCAAGAATACTATGCGTTCCGATTTATAGATGGAGAATCTATCGCTCTTCAAGTTCAGCGATTTGGAAGCATCTGTAAGAGATTAGCGGATGCAGAAGAAGAACTCTCCGATGCCGCTGTGGAATCTAAGCTGTTGAGTTGCCTAACTTCCAAGTTTTCTGCATTTAGCATGGCATGGGAATGTACTGCAAAAGCGGAGCGAAAGAAAGAAAATCTGATTGCCATGCTCATCCACGAGGATAAACGACTCTCTGAAGCCGAAGGAGAGAACGGGTCATCTCTTGTAGTTCGAGTGCAAGCGCTCGACTCGAAGAAGTATGCGGACGAGAAAGATGCAAAAAGGAACAGTAAATTCAGCAAAAGCGAAGCAAAGATGAGGATAGAAGACCTCAAGAAAAGAACAACACGTAATTGCTGCAAAGGAAAGGGTCATTGGGTGAGAGTGCCCGAAGAGAGGACAAAAGAAGCGAACTGAAGACGCAACAGAGTCGAAATTAATAGATTCCACTTACATCAGTGAAGTCACGGCGTATTCTTCGCAAACTACTAACAGTGATAGAGACATATGGATCGCGGATTCTGGTGCGAATATGCATATGTCGTATTGCAAAGACTTGTTTACCTCGCTTGTATCGTTGACCAATAATCATTTTGTGAAAATAGCAGATGACAAAGTGTTAGAAGCAGCAAGAAGAGGAACGATAGTGGTATTAGAGAAAGTGAACAATCGAAATCAAGAAAGAAGAGTTGAAAATGTTTTATATGTGCCAGAGTTGAAACGAAATCTTTTTTCAATTGATACGATAATTGATAAACAGTACTCATTCCATGCATATGCGAAGAGATCCGAAATTCGTGATAAGCATGGAAATCTCTTCTCAATTGGTGTACGGTACGGCAAGCTATTTCGGATGTTATTTGAAGTGAAAATTCCTCCGGGACAGTGCAATAGTGCGATTTCGACTAATTCGCAAGTACAAAGACTAAAACTTGGGTACGAGAGGATGGGACATATGAATGTTCGAGCCTTGTATACAACGAGCAAAGTTTTTTAATAAACAATGTCAACGATTCTTTGAATTTAACGCCGATACCTCAGGAAAAGCGAAAGAAACGAAAAATGGAACTGGGTCTCGAGGTTGGTACAGACATCGCCGAAGAACAGTCGGCAGCAACCCAAACCGAGACACCTGTTAGACAACCTAGAAGAATAGCGCAATTGAAGATCAAAGAAGAGGATGATAAAAAGTAGAATCCAGGAAGAAACTTTAAAAGATAACAAAAAAAAGAGAAAAAAATATTCCACAGAGAATATGGTATGGAAGACGATGAAGAAGAACATCCAAAGTGATATGTGTGTGTTTTTTGGTGTTGTCGACGAAGTGCGAGTGTTTTTAGCATTGTACGTTGATGACGGTTTAGTAATAAGTAAGAGTCAATGTGCAATGCGATACATGTAAATGTTCCTGCGTAACCAGGGTTATGTCTGCGAAAGAATGTATCGAATGAGAAGTATGATAGTGTGCCATATAGAGAGTTGATTGGATCTTTAATGTTTGCTGCAAGAGTGTCTCGTCCCGATATAGAATATTCAGTTAATTATATGAGTCAATTTTTCGAATCTTACGGTAGAGAGCATTGGAATGCTGCTAAAATAAGAATAAGATATTTGATGGCTACGCAAAATTTCGGGATAATATATGGATGCAGTGGGAGTAAACGTGATTTAGTTGGTTATACCGATGCAGATTTTGCTGGTTGTATCGATACGAGAAAAACTAAGAGTAATAGAACATACATATTAAGTGGGAGTGTAAATGTAAAAGCATTTTCAATGCTGTTGAAAATAGGTAATTTGTAAGTTTTACGGCCTTGTCCGTTTTTTTAAGGTAAATCGGCCCTTGCTGCCCATCTGCAGGGCACGTGAGCGCGAAACGTGCGTTGACTCGAAAGTCCGTTACACGTCGGTGAGCAGCACTCGTTGTCTCTAAGCTCTCTCGAGCAAGCCTCTAGATTTGATCTTGTGTGTTCAATAAATAATCAACAGTTACAAGTACAAAAATATCATAGGACCGATGTTTTCGACGTTGCGCGGAAAGGGTATACAAATTCCAACGATGATGCGTGTAACCAACCATCCAATCGATTACGTGCATTGGGTCGATCCAAACGAGCTGGTGGATCGTTTGAGATTGCTGATGCCATCGAAAAATACCGGACACACCGGTCACGACAACGAAATAATATCCATAATCGAAGAATTTCGCTAAGCCGGATTGATTATAAATTAAATAGTCGGATACTCGTTACTGCAATAATGAATGAAATGCCTGTTGATAAATTTAACAGGTGGTTCGATAGAACGAGCATTCGTTGGAATTGCTGCGAAACCAATCAAACGATATCCGTGGACGAAAATTGGGACGATAGATTTACAAATATTGTGTTGAGACTCGACCACGTTTGCCAACAAATATATCAGATTAAACAACAACAACAACAAGAGCTGCTCGAAATATCGTCGAAAGAGCAGAAGATAATGATTGAACCGAGAAACGAGAAAAATGTTGCGGCAGCGGCAGCAGCAGCAGCAACCGAAGAAACTTAGGTAGCATAAAGTTAAACGAAGAATTCATTCATCTTTCGTTTTGAAGCGACCGCGAACCCGATAAAGCAAGAGAGAGAGGTGTCAGTGGTAATCATGAGCGACGAGAAAGTAAAGTTGGTGAACGAACTGCATGCTCCAAGGAGGCGTTTCTTCCCGCGCAGGCGAGTGATCGTGCGAGGACTCGACGATCTTTGGCAAGCCGACATCATCGAGGTTCAACGATATGCTTGAAACAATAGGGGACATCAATACATTCTCACAATAATCGATACATTTAGCAAAAATGCTTGGGCAGTCCCACTGAAAAGTAATAATGCCAACGACGTGTGCAAAGCTTTCGCGTCGGTGTTGAGAAAGTACGGTAGAATACCATACAATTTGCAAGCCGATATGGGGAAAGAGTTTTACAATAAAGATTTTCAAGAATATCTGAGAAAACGCAACGTCAAGCACTATTCCACGTACAGCACCATGAAAGCATCCATAGTCGAGCGATTCAACCGTACGCTGGAGAACAACGTGTGGAAATTCTTCTTGTTGAGCGGAAAGTATCAATGGATCGACGAGCGTCCCGCATTGATCGAAAATTATAATAATCGAAAACATCGTACCATCCGTATGCGACCAGCGGCCGTGAATCGTAAAAATGCGAAGACTCTCTTGTCCATCGTTTACAGCAACGTTAAAATCGCCGGTCCTGCGAAATTCAATGTTGGCGACTACGTGCGTATAAGCAAGTTCAAAACAGCGTTCGACAAAGGAAAAATGCCGAACTGGTCGATGGAAGTATTTAGGATCATTGCGGTGAAGCGAACCAATCCCGTCACATACCTGTTGACCGACTCGAAGAACAAACCTATCGCCGGGGGATTTTATGAACACGAAATGCGCGCTACCAAGTATGCCGACGTGTATTTAGTGGAAAAAGTATTGCGTAGAAAAGGAAATGAAATATACGTAAAATGGTTGGGACCCCATTCGTCGCATAGTTCTTGGATAAAAAATCATCTGTACTTTAATCATATATAATGTATTTTTCTTTTTATTGAAGAAAATAAAAAAATTACACTTTTAAACTTTGTATTATTATTTTTTTTTATTCATCGTTATCGCCGCCACTACACTTGTTGTCGTCGTTACCACATCCGAAAGATGCGTACCTCGCTGAGCGCACAGTGGTCCAATCAAATCGTTGGCGTCTCCGCCCTCGTTGTCGTCGTCGTTGGTGGGGCAATAGAGACATTGTTCACTAAACATAAAGCGACTCGTAACTATTCGCTTCGCGTGTTGCAAGAAATAACGCGGATCGATATGCTCGACGTTGATCACGATGCTGGTCGATATGCGATTCTGAAACGCCGACTCGATGTTCTCCCAACGAAGAGTCGATGCTCTCGCGCGAACGCTTCTGTACAAACCTCTGCCAACGCGAGACGAAAACCGATGACACAGCGCAGCGTTCAATGTTTGCATGCGACACACGATCGAGAGTAAGTTCGATTTTACACTTGTGGATCCTCGGTTTATTTTCTCGATGTTCATGCATTCTCAACCGCAAACACTCGATGTACGATTTCGGCCATTCGCGAAACTCGTCGACAGTTCGGATCAACGTCGACATACGAGTCAATAATTGTACCATATCTTTGCACACTTGCGTCATCTTACGAAAATTTACTTACAAAGCAAACTTTTCAATTTCAATTTAACGTCTTCGGTTAAATTACCAGTTTTAACAAACTTGACTAAACTCTGCATCAACCAGCCGTTGCGACTCTCTCCCATCCCGATGGTATCTAGTAACGCGTAAACGTCGCACGAAAGAAAATATCTTGGATGTTGCGAGAGATTGCAAGGATGGCACGCTCGCGATGGATGTTGCAAACGAACAAACTTCCATAACGATTCGTGACTGAATAGCAAATTTAGCGAAAGAAAATTCAATAAAATGAGCAAACTGATACCATGGGAAGATAACGCGTTCGAGAGTCATCCGGAATGCGATAAAAAACGTTGCATAATTAAATTTCAATATGACGAGAAAACCGCTTTAGAAAATGTGTCCAGACTCGTTACAAATGCTGCCGAAGAGAGAGAGTGAGTTAGAGAGAAATACCATTGCGATGCGTCTACACCTCTTTCTCTCTCTCTCTCTCACTCCAAAACATCTCCTACAATGTAAAAATGCAAGAGCGATAAAAACGCTGCATAATTGAATTCATAAGATGAGAAGACCGGAAGGTAAGCGACTATCGATAACGCTTACGAAATGCGAAATCAAGAGACACCCCCCTCCCCTCATCCCGGAGCTCGTCGCGGCTGAATTCCCCCTCTTGACCCGCGGTTGCACCGCTTAGACCCCCCCCCCCACCTTGCCCCGCGGTTCGGCTCGCCGCGGATGGACCCACCCCTTGCCCAGCGGTTCGACTTACCCCTCGAGCAACATGGCTTAGAACGTTGCTACCTAACCTACTGATTAATAAACAAAATGGAGACCACAAAATACAGTTAGTGTCGTCGTTGTGAGTCTTAAGATGGGCTATGCCTGGGTCCTATGTGGACTATACTAGCCGCTCTCTCGACGGGTGCCGATGGTCTGGCTCTACCCTCGTTCGTTATCGTGACAGGGGAAGACAACGTGCTACTCCCACTGCCACCTCGAGTCCAACCCAATCCAGGCACTCTTGACGGAGTAGTGTTAAAGTCAATTTATCTCCGCAAGAGGGGCTTCAGCCTGGCCCGAGGGGACGAACCCCGAGGGGTCCGCCCAGCATGCCGTTCGAATGGCGGAGTGGACAAGTCCACATCTGCCCGTCACTCAAGTCGGACACGGGACGACTCCAAAGCTAGCGCCGCCTGATAGGAAGCGCAAGCTGGGTCCCGCGACTTGTGTTCACTAGCCCACCCTCTGTCCTTGCAATTACAGCAGACCGGAGGTTCACTCTTCTTGCTACAGAGCGTGAAGGTATGCCCCTTTTGGGAGCAGTGACCGCACACATCCTCCTTGAATTTACAATGCTTCGAGGTATGCCCGAAGCGTTGACAACGGTAGCACCGAAGCACCTGGACGAAATCCCGTACACGACAGGAGTTCCATCCGAGGTAAACTCGGCTACCCCTCTGCTTCAGCCGCTGAACATTCTGCGGACTGACGGCAACGACCCAGTTGGCAGTCTCCGGGGTCTTGCCAGCCATGCGGCTGACCCGAATTCCCGAAGGCACATCCTTCTGGTTCGCATCGCAGAGGTTTTGCCTCCAAATGCTGGAGGCAATTTCCTCCTTACCCATCCGACGCGGGACGTCGTAAACTAAAACCTCAGGGTCTCGCTTGGTAGGTAAGGAGACGGACAGACCCGCGCTCCGGAGCTTCTTATTTCCAACGAAGGCTTGCAGGTCCTCCTTTCGGTCGGTCTCGACGACGATGCCACCGGAGTGGATGCGTCGGACCGACTTTACTCGGATCGCCTCCTTCGCTGGTTTAATGAGGGACAGAACAGTAACCTTCGTAACTTCGCTGCTCTGTCCTTTTTCCTTCGGCGGGAAGATTTTCACCACATGCTGCGATTGTGGCCGTCTTCCCGCTTCCGGAGAAGCTCTTTTGCAGTCGACTTTGGCCACTTGGGCGTAAGTCGGCTGCGCGGCATTGCAGGCCGTCTTCGGGAGAGTTCCCTTGGACGGCCCAGGTCGCATCGCACTCATTACGGCAGGACGCGCTTTTAGGTCCGCCCTGACCGCGGCGAGTTGCCCTTCGACGAAGCTATTCCGTTGAATAAGCTCCTGAACCAACTCGTTGAGTGCCTCAACCTCGGCGAGTATCTTTGACCCGGACTCCTTGTTGACTTTCGACTCGGGTCGAAAGCAAAAGGTCCGTATTTCGGACACTCGCCTAAAGGCTTCATCTCTTACGAGATCGAGAGGCCGTACCTTTTGCCCGGAGAACGTCCCCTTCGGTCTCCTGGCCCGGTTTACTGCGGCCTTGCCGGTGGGTGCGCCCGGCTTGGCTCGCTTCGACTTTTTGGTGACGGTTTGCCAACCGTCACCTTTAGGGTCCTCGACACGCTCGGGTGCCGACTGCACCTTCACGAGTGACGTGTCTCCAACTCGTTCGATTACTACCACGTTACTGGTGTCCGGCGCACCTTCTACCGTGGGTCGGTTTTCACCGAGACCGCTCGCGTGGGAGTCACACATCTTTGCAAGATCACACGAGGACTGGCGATATTGATCACCTTCCCGGATCTTGTCTTTCTCACAGACGCGGGGGGACTGACAGCTGCATTTGCAGTTCCCGCGTCTGCGGCGACGGCTTCACTCCGAGTAGGAGCTGGACCCGTCGTCTTTGGACGCTTGGTTGTTTTTGTTTGTTTTTCATTTTCGTTAAGACCCATAATATGTCTTGGTCTTTCATCCAGTGCGCTCCCCAGCCACCACCGACCCGCACAATTTGGAACCCGCCAAAGGCTGAGTTAGGGCTACGCACCGGATATAGTCTGCTGGCTGGGTCGGTTTCCTTACCCAGCCCGTGTCCTTGCCCAGCAGAACCCACTTGCCGAAGCGTGTGGTCGTTCCAAGCCGATTGACTGGACCAGGGCTACTTTTCTCGTCCAGCCGCCCATCTAGCCGAAGCAGAGGCCAAAGGTACGTGTTGGGGACGTCTCACCCGCAGGAGAGGGCCCCCTCAGATCCCAGGATCCTCTTTTCCGACGACAAGGGTCGCCACGCACGGCAAACACGTGGGAGACAGCAGTCGGAGAGGCTGCCTCTTCCTCTCCACCACACTTCGTTCAGTTCGCTGCGTATTTGAGAACACGAGCTATCCAGCGGTACCTTTTTCGTGGAGGCTCAAGTGTGGCTAGGGCACGTTTGCCCCTTGCGGCCTGGGTTGCCCAGGGGATTGATTGCATCCCATGTATTCCTGAGCCCAGCGGAGTGTTGTCTAGTGGCGTGTTCCGCCCACGAAAAACGGTCTGAAAAACCGTTTAACGTGAACTGGGGAACTGATGCCACGAGTGACAACAGTTCCCCAGTCGGAAGTCATACAGCACATACAGTGCTGTACAAAGAACACGCCACAGCCCGTATGCTAAATCAGGGCCTCGCCATTATGCGAAGTACTACATGTACGACGCACTGACGGTCTCTAATGCCTTCATCGCCGATACACCAATCGACTCGGCCGATCAACCCTCCTACCCGAGGGCTAGTTCGGGGGTTATCTCCCGCCCTGGGTGGCCACAGACCGCCACCGCCACCACAAAATACACGTCGTATTACGGGGTGTAGGGTGGCGGAAGAGGTCGAGACACTATCTGTCCACAGATACATAATTCTCGGCCTCTCCGCCGCCCCGCCATCGACATCCTGAAGTCGCTCCGCCGATGAGGTTTCGCCTCAGCCGTGTCCGTGTTTAAAACCTAAATCGTGTATTTCGCATGAGTTTGAAGCTAAATCGTTTGTTGCGCTTGGTTTTGAAACTAAATAGCGTATTTCGCAAGAATTTTAAGCTAAATCGTTTGTTTCTCTGGGATTTAAAGCTAAATCGTGTATTTCGCAGGAATTTGAGTCTAAGTCGTCAGTCAGTAGGTTAATAGCTCCAAATTCAGGCGAAATACACGATTCAGTTTTAAAACCCTGAGAACCAAACGATTTAGTTTCAAATTCACGCGAAACAAACGATTTCGCTTGAATTTCGTGCGAAATACAAGATTTCCACATTCATACGAAATGCACGATTCTGCTTCAAATTTATGCAAAATACACAATTTATCTTCAAATCCTTCCGAAACAACGATTTGGTTTCAAACTCATGTGAAATACACAATTTAGACTCAAATCCATGCAAAACAGACGATTTGGATTCAGATTCGTCCTAAATACACGATATAGCTTCAAATCCACGGGAAACAAACGATTTATCTCCAAATTTATGCAAAATACACAATTTATCATCAAATCCTACCGAAACAACGATTTGGCTGCAAATTCATGCGAAATACAAGATGTAGATTCAAATCCATGCGAAACATCCCATTTGGGTTCAAATCCATGCGAAGTACAAGATTTAGCTTCAAGTTCATTCGAAATATACGATTTATATTGAAATCAATACGAAACAATCGTTTTAGCTTCAAATCCATGCGAAACAGACGGTTTGAATTCAACTACATGCGGATCAAAAGGTTTAGCTTCAAATTCGTGCGAAACAGACGATTTGGCTTAAAATTCATGTGAAATACACAATTTAGACCCAAATCCACGCAAAACAGACGATTTGGATTCAGATTCATGCGAAATAGACGATATAGGATCAAGTTCTTTCGAAATACACGATTTATATTAAAATCCATTCGAAACAATCGTTTTAGATTCAAATCCATGCCAAACAGACGGTTTGAATTCAAATTCATGTGAAACAAATGGTTTAGCTTCAAATTCGTGCGAAAGAAACGATTTGGCTTCGAATTCATGCGAAACACATTATTTAGCTTCAAATCTAAGCGACATACATGTTTTATGTTCCAATGCATACGAAACAAACGATGTAGCTCCAAATTCATTTGAAACATATGAATTAGCTTCAAATTAATGCGAGACATATGTTATAGCTTCATATTCATGCGAATCAAACGATTTAGCTTAAAATTCATGCGAAACACATGATTCAGCTTCGAAGTCATGCGAAACACAATATTTAGCTTCAAATCTATGGGTAATACATGATTCAGCTTCAGATGCATACGGAACAAACGATTTAGCTTTAAATTCATTCGAAACACATGTATTAGTTTCAAAATCATGTGAGACCCAATATTAAGCTTCAAATCTATTCGAAATACGTGATTTAGCTTAAAATCCATGCGATACACGTGACTGAGCTTCAAATCCATGCGAAACACGTGACTGAGCTTCAAATTCATGCGAAACACAGGATTAATATTCGAATTCATGCGAAACACATGATTTTGCTTCAAGTGCATACGAAACACATGATTTTGCTTCAAATTCATGCGAGACACATGTTTTAGCATCGAATTCATGCTAAACACATTATTTAGCTTAAAATCTATGCGAAATACATGATGTACCTTCAACTGCATACGAAACAAACGAGTTAGCCTCAAATTGCTGCGAAACACATGAAATAGCATCAAGTTCATGCGAGACACATGCTACAGCTTCATATTCATGCGATACAAACGATTTAGCTTAAAGCTCATGCGAAACACATGATTCAGCTACGAATTCATGCGAAACACAATATTTAGCTTCAAATCTATGCAAAATACATAATTTACCTTCAACTGCATACGGAACAAACGATTTAGCTTCAAATTCATTCGAAACACATGAATTAGCATCAAATATATGCGAAATACATGATTTAGCTTCAAATGCATACGAACAATCGAGTTAGCTTCAAATTCATTCGAAACACATGATTAAGCTTCATATTGATGCTAGACACATGATATAGCTTCAAATTCATGCGAATCAAACGATTTATCTTAAAATTTATGCGAAACACATGATTTAGTTTCGAATTCATGCGAAACACATGATTTAGCTTCAAATTCATGCGTAACACGTGACAGAGATTCAAATTCATGCGAAACACGTGATTAAGCTTCGAATTCATGCGAAACACATGATTTAGTTTCAAATTCAAGCGAAACAAACGGTTTAGCTTAAAATTCATGCGAAAAACATGATTTAGCTTCGAATTCATGCGAGACACGTGATTTAGATTCAAATGCATACGAAACACATGATTTTGCTTCAAATTCATGCGAGACACAAGATTTAGCTTCAAATGCATACGATACGAACGATTTAGCTTCAAATTCATTCGAAACACATGAATTAGCATCAAATATATGCGAAATACATGATTTAGCTTCAAATGCATACGAAACAATCGAGTTAGCTTCAAATTCATTCGAAACACATGATTAAGCTTCATATTGATGCTAGACACATGATATAGCTTCAAATTCATGCGAATCAAACGATTTATCTTAAAATTTATGCGAAACACATGATTTAGTTTCGAATTCATGCGAAACACATGAATTAGTTCCAATTCATGCGAGACATATGATATTAGTTCATATTCACGCGAAATAAACGATTTAGCTTCAAATGCATACGAAACAAACGCTTTAGCTTAAAATTCATGCGAAACACATGATTTAGCTTCGAATTCATGCGAGACACATGATTTAGCATCGAATTCATGCTAAACACATTATTTAGCTTAAAATCTATGCGAAATACAAGATGTACCTTCAACTGCATACGAAACAAACGATTTGGCTTCAAATTCATTCGAAACACGTGATTTAGCTTCAAATTCATGCGTAACACGTGACTGAGATTCAAATTCATGCGAAACACGTGATTAAGCTTCAATTTCAAGCGAAACAAACGGTTTAGCTTAAAATTCATGCGAAACACGTGATTTAGTTTCAAATTCAAGCGAAACAAACGGTTTAGCTTAAAATTCATGCGAAAAACATGATTTAGCTTCGAATTCATGCGAGACACGAGATTTAGATTCAAATGCATACGAAACACATGATTTTGCTTCAAATTCATGCGAGACACAAGATTTAGCTTCAAATGCATACGATACGAACGATTTAGCTTCAAATTCATTCGAAACACATGAATTAGCATCAAATATATGCGAAATACATGTTTTAGCTTCAAATGCATACGAAACAATCGAGTTAGCTTCAAATTCATTCGAAACACATGATTAAGCTTCATATTGATGCTAGACACATGATATAGCTTCAAATTCATGCGAATCAAACGATTTATCTTAAATTTTATGCGAAACACATGATTTAGTTTCGAATTCATGCGAAACACATGAATTAGTTCCAATTCATGCGAGACATATGATATTAGTTCATATTCACGCGAAATAAACGATTTAGCTTCAAATGCATACGAAACAAACGCTTTAGCTTAAAATTAATGCGAAACACATGATTTAGCTTCGAATTCATGCGATACGCATTATTTAGCTTCAAATCTATGCGAAAAACATGATTTTGCTTCAAATGCATACGAAACACATGATTTTGCTTCAAATTCATGCGAGACACATGATTTAGCATCGAATTCATGCTAAACACATTATTTAGCTTAAAATCTATGCGAAATACATGATGTACCTTCAACTGCATACGAAACAAACGATTTGGCTTCAAATTCATTCGAAACACGTGATTTAGCTTCAAATTCATGCGTAACACGTGACTGAGATTCAAATTCATGCGAAACACGTGATTAAGCTTCGAATTCATGCGAAACACATGATTAAGCTTCAAATTCAAGCGAAACAAACGGTTTAGCTTAAAATTCATGCGAAAAACATGATTTAGCTTCGAATTCATGCGAGACACGTGATTTAGATTCAAATGCATACGAAACACATGATTTTGCTTCAAATTCATGCGAGACACAAGATTTAGTTTCAAATGCATACGATACGAACGATTTAGCTTCAAATTCATGCGTTACTCGTGACTGATCTTCAAATTCGTGCGACACACATGATTTTGCTTCAAATTAATGCGAGACACATGATTTAGCATCGAAATCATTCTAAACACATTATTTAGCTTAAAATCTATGCGAAATACATGATGTACCTTCAACTGCATACGAAACAAACGATTTGGCTTCAAATTCATTCGAAACACGTGATTTAGCTTCAAATTCATGCGTAACACGTGACTGAGATTCAAATTCATGCGAAACACGTGATTAAGCTTCGAATTCATGCGAAACACATGATTTAGCTTCAAATTCAAGCGAAACAAACGGTTTAGCTTAAAATTCATGCGAAAAACATGATTTAGCTTCGAATTCATGCGAGACACGTGATTTAGATTCAAATGCATACGAAACACATGATTTTGCTTCAAATTCATGCGAGACACAAGATTTAGCTTCACATGCATACGATACGAACGATTTAGCTTCAAATTCATGCGTTACTCGTGACTGATCTTCAAATTCGTGCGTCACACATGATTCTGCTTCAAATGCATACGAATCAAACGAGTCAGCTTCAAATTGATTCGAAACAAATGAATTAGCATCAAATTCATGCGAGACACATGCTATAGCTTTATATTCATGCGAAATAAACGATTTAGTTTAAAGTTGATGCGAAACACATGATTCAGCTTCGAATTCATGCGAAACACAATATTTAGCTTCACATCTATGCGAAATACATGATTTAGCTTCAAATGCATACGGAACAAACGATTAAGCTTTAAATTCAATCGAAACACATGTATTAGCTTCAAATTCATGTGAGACCCAATATTGAGCTTCAAATCTATGCGAAATACGTGACTTTGCTTCAAATGCATACGAAACACATGATTTTGCTTCAAGTTCATGCGAGACACATGATTTAGCATCGAATTTATGCTAAACACATTATTTAGCTTAAAATCTATGCGAAATACATGATGTACCTTCAACTGCATACGAAACAAACGATTTGGCTTCAAATTCATTCGAAACACGTGATTTAGCTTTAAATTCATGCGTTACACGTGACTGAGATTCAAATTCATGCGAAACACATGATTAAGCTTCGAATTCATGCGAAACACATGATTAAGCATCAAATGCATACGAAACAATCGAGTTAGCTTCAAATTCATTCGAAACACATGAATTAGCTTCAAATCAATGCGAAATACATGATTTAGCTTCAAATGCATACGAAACAATCGAGTTAGCTTCAAATTCATGCATAACACATGATTTAGCTTCGAATTCGTGCGGAACACATAATTCAGCTTCAAATCTATGCGTAATACAAGATTTATCTTCAAATGCATACGAAACTATCGAGTTAGCTTCAAATTCATTCCAAACACATGAATGAGCTTAAAATTCATGCTTGATCACATTCGCACATCGAAATTTATCTTCATAAATTCTAGAGAAGCATGCCCACAAGATGTTTTCAAGAAAAAGATTTCGTGATGAGAGCAGTGAGAATTGTGCTAATAATTTTGCTAACGAAAGTGACAGTAGTGACAATATATGTTCTGTTCGAAGAAAATGCATGCGATTAGTTATTGATGATACTTCTGACGACGATCAACTACCAGAGCCCTGGCTTTGGAAAGAAATAAGAAATAGTCCAAAAATCTGAGACTATACGATGACTGCTAGCCTAAGAGAGGCAGCCTTACACCGACTTAGGAGGAAGTAGAAGAGAATTAGATATATTTAATCTAATATTTATTTGATGACATATTCTGGCAAAATATTGTAACCGAAACTAACCGGTATGCAGATCAAATACGAGTGAATCCATGCAGAACAGGAGAAATCGACGACACTTGATTTCCTGTAGATTCTAACGAAATCAAAAGATATTTTGCATTGTCCATAATAACTGCACAGGTAAAAAAACCAGAAAAACAAATGAATTGGTCGAAGAGGGCTGTTATTGAAAGGCCGATGAAATGCCTTTGAAAAGATATCTGCAAATTACAAGGTGTTTGCATTTCGCAAACAATAATCTGTTTGTCAATACAGATAAATTGAGCAAGATTAAACCTGTGATCAATTATTTGAACAAAAACTTTAAAGAAGTATATATAATGAAAGAGAAGACAATGCTATTGATGAATCGCTCATGAAATTGTAGGGGCGCTTATCTTATAGGCAATTTAACCCGTCATAAAAGGCTGACTCATCGAAATGACTACACAAGGATCCAATCGTACTCCAAAACCACATTGTATTACAGAGTACAACAAGGGAATGAATGGAATTGATCTCCAAGACCAAATATTAGCAAGCTTTCCAGTAGTGAGGAAATACATGAAAGGAAGTAAAAAAAATATTTTTATCTGCTGGTCTAATTAATTCCTACATTTTATGCAACGAAATAAATAACGGGTGGAAACAATGTTACGTTGACTATAGGATCAACATAGCCGAATCACTATTGAAGAATATGCCAAAACCGAATTATAGAGAACGAGGACAATTATCTTCCGGAGATATGCCAGAAAGACTGCACTCGAAGTATTGGGCTCATTCTCCAAAACATATTGACCCAGCAGCATCAAAATTAAGGCCGTCAAAACCTTGTAGGGTTTGCCAAAAAAATAAAAAACGTATAGAAACAACGTGGGAGTGTAAGAAGTGAAAAGTTCCCTTACATCTACCAGAATGATTCGAATTGTCTCACACTATTGCAGATTATTAATTTTGTATTACTGATTTTCGTGTAAATAAACTTTTTGTAGTACTTGCATCTACCACAATTATTGCATCAGGCTGTAATTACTTATCAAATATTTTTAATTTTAAAAGGGCGCCGCCGCTAATATTTATATTTGGCCCGATCATCGTACTACGGGCTATGCCCGTAATATTCACTTTTGGCCCGATCAGCGTACTACGGGCTATGCCCGTAGTTGTCGTTTAACAATTTGAGCGCCACGCTGATTTTTAAGGAAGTCCCCGCCAGGCCACGCGCGCCGCTTAAAAGCGCTGAAATTGTAGAGCCAATGTTTCTTATCGCAGTAGAAGATAGTTTACGTTAAGAACGTGATCCTTATAAGCATTCATTCAACACGTTGGACGCCAAGTCTGTTTTGTTCTCTTTACCGTTTGACCCGCTAGATAAGATTTTATCGAAATGGATTCGTGGCCGGCATTACTTTTACGACAAACCAGTTCATTGCAGTACTTGGTCCTGTGCAGACAAAAATTTTCTTTAACCCTAAGCGTCAAAATGCCAGTCCGAGAGTGTGTGTGAAAGACGGTCTAAAAAACAACAACACAAACTCCAAAGAAAACCGGGAAAAGGCTCTGTAGTACGAAAATATTGTTAATTATGTTATGATAAAAATGTAACAAAACATGGTAGAGTAATGGCCAGGAGAAAGACTAAGCGAGGTGTCACATTTTGTAATACCCGTAAAGGAGATCGGTTATTATGTTTACCGTGTTTGAATGAAATCCATTAATCCTGTAATGAGTCAAAATTATGTAAATTTGAAATAATTTTTCTGTAAATACATAAAACAGTGTAAATTTTATAGTTCTATATCATGTTACACGATGTCAGCCAGTGGTGGTTGACGCGGCCTAAACGGAAAGTCTAGTGTCAGCCACCGATGGCTGACGTGGCGCTCAACGTATTAAGGGGGGATAAAAGGGACGGTTGGGTCCACCTGATGGCCTGCCATTGGCTAACTGAAACGAGATTCTAACGCAGTAGCTTCAGATTTTTATAAAAACAACTTGCTTCGTCTTCTACCTCTCATTTTGATCCTGCTTGCCACAGAAAATCTGCGTTGCGTCGACGAGTCTGAACAGCTAGTATAGCTAGAAGGAATTGCTATAGTGTCTTCGAAGTGACAGTTTCCGTGCAACTAGAAGGAATTCTTACAGTGATTTTTACGATGATTCGCTCTATTACCGATCTTGCCAAGGATTGCGCTCCTTCGAATGAGGTAATTAATTTTTGATCTTTTAATTTCGCAAGTTCGCCGTAGTTTCAGGATCATACAATTATGTTGTCCAAATTTGTATATTGTAACTGGTTTATAAAATTGATTGCCATTTTTTATAGAATCTTAAATGACTAACGTCAGAGAATGCATTAGGATCAACAGAATTAATAAAAAATTCATGATGTCATTCAAAAAGTGATATGGTTAATAGACTCATCTAATAATTTGGAGATAAACAAAATTAAAATACAGGCTCGATAAATTATTTAACGACTAACTGAATTAATATATGCATTCTCATTAATATAATGCATTCTCTGTTACCGTATTTAACCAATAGATGAAATAATTTTCAAATCCATTAAATTATTCTCACAAATACAATTAAGTAATTTGGCGATCAACCGAACCAATATACAAATTTACAAAATAATATATATATGTAATAAGAACGAAATATTCGCTTTTCGTTACAGAGATCGAGAAATGGAGCGAATAACGAGGCGTCCGCTGCGATGGACGAAATACATGAACAGCTCGCAGTACGGTTTCTTGTAAAGAGATCGAAAAGCTACACGATCGGCAAACACCGGTCGTCAAGAAGACAGAGACAATCGAGTAGGGTTGCGAGGACTGTTGCGAGGACGATTGCGAGTTCCATTCCGAGTTTGTCTGCCAGTTCGATTGCCAGATTGATTTCGAGTCCAATTGCGAATTCGATTGCGAGTTCGAGTTCGACTGTAAGTTCGACTGCGAGTCCATCTTCGAATTCGACTGCACAAGAATCTCTGCAATATTTACGCTTGGCGCCAAGAACAGGGCACAGAACCCTAGCGGAACCGCAGTTCAAGGAACCGCTAACTTATCAATGTTATTATTGCCCGAAATACTTTCTGCACAAAATGGTCTATAGACAGCACGCAATTTGCCATATTCGGAAGCTCCACTGATATACGAAATACAAGAAGGGATACAAATCGATAATAGAAAAGAGAAGACACGAATTTTTTTCGATCGCGTCGCATAAAACAATCGGCTCTTTTCAGGGCCATACATATTAACCCCGGAAAGTACGTCCATAAATATTATTGATAAGTGATCAGTGTTTAGTGACCATGTAGTGAAAGTAAACGTTGAAATTGCCTGCCCGGAGACATTCTTCTCTTCGTCACCGTCGGCTACAGATCAGCTGCGCAGTTCATCAAAAATTGTACGAGGTCAATGCACTATCCTCCTGCACCCATTTCCGTGCATGAAGTGGATTTACAACTAAATGGGTGAGTTTTTTATTAATTATATTCTTCATATACAAATTACATACGCCTTTTAACGCGAATATTTGTTATTAAATTTTCTTTGCGAATCATTCGTTGAACTGTGTTCGGAAACGGTATTATTTAAATTAAAATATCATTTACGTACCTTGTTAAACTTCACTGTACACCTTGCTTAAAAATTTCGTATCTTACACACGAGGTGTCATGCACACTAGAAAATTAAAACGGCCGTCACGGTTAAATTACTTATTATTTTGAATTCGAAAAATTAGTAAATATTCTTCAGACATTCTGAAGTAAGAATAAATAGCGTTCTTCTTAAAATTATCACTGTAATGTAATAAAATTAAATTCGGAAGTTCACGCACCGTGACTTGTTCATTGATGCGAAAGCAGCACTTCACCTCTCATTGGTCAGTGTTTATCGTTAATAACTCGTAAACAAAGCCGCGGATTGTATTTTCGCAAAGGAAAAAGTTACTTCAAATGACCTTAGCTATCCCTCATTTTCTGCTGTTAAAATAATTGTGGAACGCCCTGTACATATATATATATAATGGAAATTACTTTCCTTAGACATCAAATTATAAAAACATATCAATCGTAATCAAATAAAGTTTTCATTTAATCTCAAAACAAAACATATTTCAATGCTTTCTATAAATACTATAGAAATTGAAAGAGTATCAACTTCAGTTTTTTAAAATAGAACTTCTTTATTCGTCTCCTAATACTTGCCATCGATGAAAAATATGTTTATTTTGCAAAAAAATCTACTATTCCAATGTAATGTGAGATGTTGCATTGAAAATGAACTTCACGCGTTCAGTCTGCAGGGGAAATTGTGAAAGCGGCTACCTGATTGGGTTTGCGGAAATATGTCTAGTCTCAGCCCCTGACTTTTGCTGCTTAACCTCTTAAATCTGCGATTTACGTTCGAGAATTTCGGGCCGGAAACGTAAACAAGCTCGCGCAGCCTTCGAGCCATTCGCACGACTTGTACAATACGCTGATCGGGCCAATCGTAAATATTACGGGCATCGCTCGTGGTACGACGGTCGCGGTTGGTAATTTGCCCCATCACAAATAGCACAGACAAGGTTCGTGATGCGTTCTTATTATCTCTTCGTATCGTGATCAGTTTCAAGTTATTCTTGATCACATTCGCACATCGAAATTTATCTTCATAAATTCTAGAGAAGCATCCCCACAAGATGTTTTCAAGAAAAAGATTTCGTGATGAGAGCAGTGAGATTTGTGCTAATAATTTTGCTAACGAAAGTGACAGTAGTGACAATATATGTTCTGTTCGAAGAAAATGCATGCGATTAGATATTGATGATACTTCTGACGACGATCAACTACCAGAGCCCTGGCTTTGGAGAGGAATAAGAAATAGTCCAAAAATCTGAGACTATACGATGACTGCTAGCCTAAGAGAGGCAGCCTCACTCTGACTTAGGAGGAAGTAGAAGAGAATTAGATATATTTAATCTAATATTTATTTGATGACATATTCTGGCAAAATATTGTAACCGAAACTAACCGGTATGCAGATCAAATACGAGTGAATCCATGCAGAACAGGAGAAATCGACGACACTTGATTTCCTGTAGATTCTAACGAAATCAAAAGATATTTTGCATTGTCCATAATAACTGCACAGGTAAAAAAACCAGAAAAACAAATGAATTGGTCGAAGAGGGCTGTTATTGAAAGGCCGATGAAATGCCTTTGAAAAGATATCTGCAAATTACAAGGTGTTTGCATTTCGCAAACAATAATCTGTTTGTCAATACAGATAAATTGAGCAAGATTAAACCTGTGATCAATTATTTGAACAAAAACTTTAAAGAAGTATATATAATGAAAGAGAAGACAATGCTATTGATGAATCGCTCATGAAATTGTAGGGGCGCTTATCTTATAGGCAATTTAACCCGTCATAAAAGGCTGAGTCATCGAAATGACTACACAAGGATCCAATCGTACTCCAAAACCACATTGTATTACAGAGTACAACAAGGGAATGAATGGAATTGATCTCCAAGACCAAATATTAGCAAGCTTTCCAGTAGTGAGGAAATACATGAAAGGAAGTAAAAAAAATATTTTTATCTGCTGGTCTAATTAATTCCTACATTTTATGCAACGAAATAAATAACGGGTGGAAACAATGTTACGTTGACTATAGGATCAACATAGCCGAATCACTATTGAAGAATATGCCAAAACCGAATTATAGAGAACGAGGACAATTATCTTCCGGAGATATGCCAGAAAGACTGCACTCGAAGTATTGGGCTCATTCTCCAAAACATATTGACCCAGCAGCATCAAAATTAAGGCCGTCAAAACCTTGTAGGGTTTGCCAAAAAAATAAAAAACGTATAGAAACAACGTGGGAGTGTAAGAAGTGAAAAGTTCCCTTACATCTACCAGAATGATTCGAATTGTCTCACACTATTGCAGATTATTAATTTTGTATTACTGATTTTCGTGTAAATAAACTTTTTGTAGTACTTGCATCTACCACAATTATTGCATCAGGCTGTAATTACTTATCAAATATTTTTAATTTTAAAAGGGCGCCACCGCTAATATTTATATTTGGCCCGATCATCGTACTACGGGCTATGCCCGTAATATTCACTTTTGGCCCGATCAGCGTACTACGGGCTATGCCCGTAGTTGTCGTTTAACAATTTGAGCGCCACGCTGATTTTTATGGAAGTCCCCGCCAGGCCACGCGCGCCGCTTAAAAGCGCTGAAATTGTAGAGCCAATGTTTCTTATCGCAGTAGAAGATAGTTTACGTTAAGAACGTGATCCTTATAAGCATTCATTCAACACGTTGGACGCCAAGTCTGTTTTGTTCTCTTTACCGTTTGACCCGCTAGATAAGATTTTATCGAAATGGATTCGTGGCCGGCATTACTTTTACGACAAACCAGTTCATTGCAGTACTTGGTCCTGTGCAGACAAAAATTTTCTTTAACCCTAAGCGTCAAAATGCCAGTCCGAGAGTGTGTGTGAAAGACGGTCTAAAAAACAACAACACAAACTCCAAAGAAAACCGGGAAAAGGCTCTGTAGTACGAAAATATTGTTAATTATGTTATGATAAAAATGTAACAAAACATGGTAGAGTAATGGCCAGGAGAAAGACTAAGCGAGGTGTCACATTTTGTAATACCCGTAAAGGAGATCGGTTATTATGTTTACCGTGTTTGAATGAAATCCATTAATCCTGTAATGAGTCAAAATTATGTAAATTTGAAATAATTTTTCTGTAAATACATAAAACAGTGTAAATTTTATAGTTCTATATCATGTTACACGATGTCAGCCAGTGGTGGTTGACGCGGCCTAAACGGAAAGTCTAGTGTCAGCCACCGATGGCTGACGTGGCGCTCAACGTATTAAGGGGGGATAAAAGGGACGGTTGGGTCCACCGGATGGCCTGCCATTGGCTAACTGAAACGAGATTCTAACGCAGTAGCTTCAGATTTTTATAAAAGCAACTTGCTTCGTCTTCTACCTCTCATTTTGATCCTGCTTGCCACAGAAAATCTGCGTTGCGTCGACGAGTCTGAACAGCTAATATAGCTAGAAGGAATTGCTATAGTGTCTTCGAAGTGACAGTTTCCGTGCAACTAGAAGGAATTCTTACAGTGATTTTTACGATGATTCGCTCTATTACCGATCTTGCCAAGGATTGCGCTCCTTCGAATGAGGTAATTAATTTTTGACCTTTTAATTTCGCAAGTTCGCCGTAGTTTCAGGATCATACAATTATGTTGTCCAAATTTGTATATTGTAACTGGTTTATAAAATTGATTGCCATTTTTTATAGAATCTTAAATGACTAACGTCAGAGAATGCATTAGGATCAACAGAATTAATAAAAAATTCATGATGTCATTCAAAAAGTGATATGGTTAATAGACTCATCTAATAATTTGGAGATAAACAAAATTAAAATACAGGCTCGATAAATTATTTAACGACTAACTGAATTAATATATGCATTCTCATTAATATAATGCATTCTCTGTTACCGTATTTAACCAATAGATGAAATAATTTTCAAATCCATTAAATTATTCTCACAAATACAATTAAGTAATTTGGCGGTCAACCGAACCAATATACAAATTTACAAAATAATATATATATATATGTAATAAGAACGAAATATTCGCTTTTCGTTACAGAGATCGAGAAATGGAGCGAATAACGAGGCGTCCGCTGCGATGGACGAAATACATGAACAGCTCGCAGTACGGTTTCTTGTAAAGAGATCGAAAAGCTACACGATCGGCAAACACCCGTCGTCAAGAAGACAGAGACAATCGAGTAGGGTTGCGAGGACTGTTGCGAGGACGATTGCGAGTTCCATTCCGAGTTTGTCTGCCAGTTCGATTGCCAGATTGATTTCGAGTCCAATTGCGAATTCGATTGCGAGTTCGAGTTCGACTGTAAGTTCGACTGCGAGTCCATCTTCGAATTCGACCGCACAAGAATCTCTGCAATATTTACGCTTGGCGCCAAGAACAGGGCACAGAACCCTAGCGGAACCGCAGTTCAAGGAACCGCTAACTTATCAATGTTATTATTGCCCGAAATACTTTCTGCACAAAATGGTCTATAGACAGCACGCAATTTGCCATATTCGGAAGCTCCACTGATATACGAAATACAAGAAGGGATACAAATCGATAATAGAAAAGAGAAGACACGAATTTTTTTCGATCGCGTCGCATAAAACAATCGGCTCTTTTCAGGGCCATACATATTAACCCCGGAAAGTACGTCCATAAATATTATTGATAAGTGATCAGTGTTTAGTGACCATGTAGTGAAAGTAAACGTTGAAATTGCCTGCCCGGAGACATTCTTCTCTTCGTCACCGTCGGCTACAGATCAGCTGCGCAGTTCATCAAAAATTGTACGAGGTCAATGCACTATCCTCCTGCACCCATTTCCGTGCATGAAGTGGATTTACAACTAAATGGGTGAGTTTTTTATTAATTATATTCTTCATATACAAATTACATACGCCTTTTAACGCGAATATTTATTATTAAATTAGCTTTGCGAATCATTCGTTGAACTGTGTTCGGAAACGGTATTATTTAAATTAAAATATCATTTACGTACCTTGTTAAACTTCACTGTACACCTTGCTTAAAAATTTCGTATCTTACACACGAGGTGTCATGCACACTAGAAAATTAAAACGGCCGTCACGGTTAAATTACTTATTATTTTGAATTCGAAAAATTAGTAAATATTCTTCAGACATTCTGAAGTAAGAATAAATAGCGTTCTTCTTAAAATTATCACTGTAATGTAATAAAATTAAATTCGGAAGTTCACGCACCGTGACTTGTTCATTGATGCGAAAGCAGCACTTCACCTCTCATTGGTCAGTGTTTATCGTTAATAACTCGTAAACAAAGCCGCGGATTGTATTTTCGCAAAGGAAAAAGTTACTTCAAATGACCTTAGCTATCCCTCATTTTCTGCTGTTAAAATAATTGTGGAACGCCCTGTACATATATATATAATGGAAATTACTTTCCTTAGACATCAAATTATAAAAACATATCAATCGTAATCAAATAAAGTTTTCATTTAATCTCAAAACAAAACATATTTCAATGCTTTCTATAAATACTATAGAAATTGAAAGAGTATCAACTTCAGTTTTTTAAAATAGAACTTCTTTATTCGTCTCCTAATACTTGCCATCGATGAAAAATATGTTTATTTTGCAAAAAAATCTACTATTCCAATGTAATGTGAGATGTTGCATTGAAAATGAACTTCACGCGTTCAGTCTGCAGGGGAAATTGTGAAAGCGGCTACCTGATTGGGTTTGCGGAAATATGTCTAGTCTCAGCCCCTGACTTTTGCTGCTTAACCTCTTAAATCTGCGATTTACGTTCGAGAATTTCGGGCCGGAAACGTAAACAAGCTCGCGCAGCCTTCGAGCCATTCGCACGACTTGTACAATACGCTGATCGGGCCAATCGTAAATATTACGGGCATCGCTCGTGGTACGACGGTCGCGGTTGGTAATTTGCCCCATCACAAATAGCACAGACAAGGTTCGTGATGCGTTCTTATTATCTCTTCGTATCGTGATCAGTTTCAAGTTATTCTTGATCACATTCGCACATCGAAATTTATCTTCATAAATTCTAGAGAAGCATCCCCACAAGATGTTTTCAAGAAAAAGATTTCGTGATGAGAGCAGTGAGATTTGTGCTAATAATTTTGCTAACGAAAGTGACAGTAGTGACAATATATGTTCTGTTCGAAGAAAATGCATGCGATTAGATATCGATGATACTTCTGACGACGATCAACTACCAGAGCCCTGGCTTTGGAGAGGAATAAGAAATAGTCCAAAAATCTGAGACTATACGATGACTGCTAGCCTAAGAGAGGCAGCCTCACTCTGACTTAGGAGGAAGTAGAAGAGAATTAGATATATTTAATCTAATATTTATTTGATGACATATTCTGGCAAAATATTGTAACCGAAACTAACCGGTATGCAGATCAAATACGAGTGAATCCATGCAGAACAGGAGAAATCGACGACACTTGATTTCCTGTAGATTCTAACGAAATCAAAAGATATTTTGCATTGTCCATAATAACTGCACAGGTAAAAAAACCAGAAAAACAAATGAATTGGTCGAAGAGGGCTGTTATTGAAAGGCCGATGAAATGCCTTTGAAAAGATATCTGCAAATTACAAGGTGTTTGCATTTGGCAAACAATAATCTGTTTGTCAATACAGATAAATTGAGCAAGATTAAACCTGTGATCAATTATTTGAACAAAAACTTTAAAGAAGTATATATAATGAAAGAGAAGACAATGCTATTGATGAATCGCTCATGAAATTGTAGGGGCGCTTATCTTATAGGCAATTTAACCCGTCATAAAAGGCTGACTCATCGAAATGACTACACAAGGATCCAATCGTACTCCAAAACCACATTGTATTACAGAGTACAACAAGGGAATGAATGGAATTGATCTCCAAGACCAAATATTAGCAAGCTTTCCAGTAGTGAGGAAATACATGAAAGGAAGTAAAAAAAATATTTTTATCTGCTGGTCTAATTAATTCCTACATTTTATGCAACGAAATAAATAACGGGTGGAAACAATGTTACGTTGACTATAGGATCAACATAGCCGAATCACTATTGAAGAATATGCCAAAACCGAATTATAGAGAACGAGGACAATTATCTTCCGGAGATATGCCAGAAAGACTGCACTCGAAGTATTGGGCTCATTCTCCAAAACATATTGACCCAGCAGCATCAAAATTAAGGCCGTCAAAACCTTGTAGGGTTTGCCAAAAAAATAAAAAACGTATAGAAACAACGTGGGAGTGTAAGAAGTGAAAAGTTCCCTTACATCTACCAGAATGATTCGAATTGTCTCACACTATTGCAGATTATTAATTTTGTATTACTGATTTTCGTGTAAATAAACTTTTTGTAGTACTTGCATCTACCACAATTATTGCATCAGGCTGTAATTACTTATCAAATATTTTTAATTTTAAAAGGGCGCCGCCGCTAATATTTATATTTGGCCCGATCATCGTACTACGGGCTATGCCCGTAATATTCACTTTTGGCCCGATCAGCGTACTACGGGCTATGCCCGTAGTTGTCGTTTAACAATTTGAGCGCCACGCTGATTTTTAAGGAAGTCCCCGCCAGGCCACGCGCGCCGCTTAAAAGCGCTGAAATTGTAGAGCCAATGTTTCTTATCGCAGTAGAAGATAGTTTACGTTAAGAACGTGATCCTTATAAGCATTCATTCAACACGTTGGACGCCAAGTCTGTTTTGTTCTCTTTACCGTTTGACCCGCTAGATAAGATTTTATCGAAATGGATTCGTGGCCGGCATTACTTTTACGACAAACCAGTTCATTGCAGTACTTGGTCCTGTGCAGACAAAAATTTTCTTTAACCCTAAGCGTCAAAATGCCAGTCCGAGAGTGTGTGTGAAAGACGGTCTAAAAAACAACAACACAAACTCCAAAGAAAACCGGGAAAAGGCTCTGTAGTACGAAAATATTGTTAATTATGTTATGATAAAAATGTAACAAAACATGGTAGAGTAATGGCCAGGAGAAAGACTAAGCGAGGTGTCACATTTTGTAATACCCGTAAAGGAGATCGGTTATTATGTTTACCGTGTTTGAATGAAATCCATTAATCCTGTAATGAGTCAAAATTATGTAAATTTGAAATAATTTTTCTGTAAATACATAAAACAGTGTAAATTTTATAGTTCTATATCATGTTACACGATGTCAGCCAGTGGTGGTTGACGCGGCCTAAACGGAAAGTCTAGTGTCAGCCACCGATGGCTGACGTGGCGCTCAACGTATTAAGGGGGGATAAAAGGGACGGTTGGGTCCACCTGATGGCCTGCCATTGGCTAACTGAAACGAGATTCTAACGCAGTAGCTTCAGATTTTTATAAAAACAACTTGCTTCGTCTTCTACCTCTCATTTTGATCCTGCTTGCCACAGAAAATCTGCGTTGCGTCGACGAGTCTGAACAGCTAGTATAGCTAGAAGGAATTGCTATAGTGTCTTCGAAGTGACAGTTTCCGTGCAACTAGAAGGAATTCTTACAGTGATTTTTACGATGATTCGCTCTATTACCGATCTTGCCAAGGATTGCGCTCCTTCGAATGAGGTAATTAATTTTTGATCTTTTAATTTCGCAAGTTCGCCGTAGTTTCAGGATCATACAATTATGTTGTCCAAATTTGTATATTGTAACTGGTTTATAAAATTGATTGCCATTTTTTATAGAATCTTAAATGACTAACGTCAGAGAATGCATTAGGATCAACAGAATTAATAAAAAATTCATGATGTCATTCAAAAAGTGATATGGTTAATAGACTCATCTAATAATTTGGAGATAAACAAAATTAAAATACAGGCTCGATAAATTATTTAACGACTAACTGAATTAATATATGCATTCTCATTAATATAATGCATTCTCTGTTACCGTATTTAACCAATAGATGAAATAATTTTCAAATCCATTAAATTATTCTCACAAATACAATTAAGTAATTTGGCGATCAACCGAACCAATATACAAATTTACAAAATAATATATATATGTAATAAGAACGAAATATTCGCTTTTCGTTACAGAGATCGAGAAATGGAGCGAATAACGAGGCGTCCGCTGCGATGGACGAAATACATGAACAGCTCGCAGTACGGTTTCTTGTAAAGAGATCGAAAAGCTACACGATCGGCAAACACCGGTCGTCAAGAAGACAGAGACAATCGAGTAGGGTTGCGAGGACTGTTGCGAGGACGATTGCGAGTTCCATTCCGAGTTTGTCTGCCAGTTCGATTGCCAGATTGATTTCGAGTCCAATTGCGAATTCGATTGCGAGTTCGAGTTCGACTGTAAGTTCGACTGCGAGTCCATCTTCGAATTCGACTGCACAAGAATCTCTGCAATATTTACGCTTGGCGCCAAGAACAGGGCACAGAACCCTAGCGGAACCGCAGTTCAAGGAACCGCTAACTTATCAATGTTATTATTGCCCGAAATACTTTCTGCACAAAATGGTCTATAGACAGCACGCAATTTGCCATATTCGGAAGCTCCACTGATATACGAAATACAAGAAGGGATACAAATCGATAATAGAAAAGAGAAGACACGAATTTTTTTCGATCGCGTCGCATAAAACAATCGGCTCTTTTCAGGGCCATACATATTAACCCCGGAAAGTACGTCCATAAATATTATTGATAAGTGATCAGTGTTTAGTGACCATGTAGTGAAAGTAAACGTTGAAATTGCCTGCCCGGAGACATTCTTCTCTTCGTCACCGTCGGCTACAGATCAGCTGCGCAGTTCATCAAAAATTGTACGAGGTCAATGCACTATCCTCCTGCACCCATTTCCGTGCATGAAGTGGATTTACAACTAAATGGGTGAGTTTTTTATTAATTATATTCTTCATATACAAATTACATACGCCTTTTAACGCGAATATTTATTATTAAATTAGCTTTGCGAATCATTCGTTGAACTGTGTTCGGAAACGGTATTATTTAAATTAAAATATCATTTACGTACCTTGTTAAACTTCACTGTACACCTTGCTTAAAAATTTCGTATCTTACACACGAGGTGTCATGCACACTAGAAAATTAAAACGGCCGTCACGGTTAAATTACTTATTATTTTGAATTCGAAAAATTAGTAAATATTCTTCAGACATTCTGAAGTAAGAATAAATAGCGTTCTTCTTAAAATTATCACTGTAATGTAATAAAATTAAATTCGGAAGTTCACGCACCGTGACTTGTTCATTGATGCGAAAGCAGCACTTCACCTCTCATTGGTCAGTGTTTATCGTTAATAACTCGTAAACAAAGCCGCGGATTGTATTTTCGCAAAGGAAAAAGTTACTTCAAATGACCTTAGCTATCCCTCATTTTCTGCTGTTAAAATAATTGTGGAACGCCCTGTACATATATATATAATGGAAATTACTTTCCTTAGACATCAAATTATAAAAACATATCAATCGTAATCAAATAAAGTTTTCATTTAATCTCAAAACAAAACATATTTCAATGCTTTCTATAAATACTATAGAAATTGAAAGAGTATCAACTTCAGTTTTTTAAAATAGAACTTCTTTATTCGTCTCCTAATACTTGCCATCGATGAAAAATATGTTTATTTTGCAAAAAAATCTACTATTCCAATGTAATGTGAGATGTTGCATTGAAAATGAACTTCACGCGTTCAGTCTGCAGGGGAAATTGTGAAAGCGGCTACCTGATTGGGTTTGCGGAAATATGTCTAGTCTCAGCCCCTGACTTTTGCTGCTTAACCTCTTAAATCTGCGATTTGCGTTCGAGAATTTCGGGCCGGAAACGTAAACAAGCTCGCGCAGCCTTCGAGCCATTCGCACGACTTGTACAATACGCTGATCGGGCCAATCGTAAATATTACGGGCATCGCTCGTGGTACGACGGTCGCGGTTGGTAATTTGCCCCATCACAAATAGCACAGACAAGGTTCGTGATGCGTTCTTATTATCTCTTCGTATCGTGATCAGTTTCAAGTTATTCTTGATCACATTCGCACATCGAAATTTATCTTCATAAATTCTAGAGAAGCATCCCCACAAGATGTTTTCAAGAAAAAGATTTCGTGATGAGAGCAGTGAGATTTGTGCTAATAATTTTGCTAACGAAAGTGACAGTAGTGACAATATATGTTCTGTTCGAAGAAAATGCATGCGATTAGATATTGATGATACTTCTGACGACGATCAACTACCAGAGCCCTGGCTTTGGAGAGGAATAAGAAATAGTCCAAAAATCTGAGACTATACGATGACTGCTAGCCTAAGAGAGGCAGCCTCACTCTGACTTAGGAGGAAGTAGAAGAGAATTAGATATATTTAATCTATTATTTATTTGATGACATATTCTGGCAAAATATTGTAACCGAAACTAACCGGTATGCAGATCAAATACGAGTGAATCCATGCAGAACAGGAGAAATCGACGACACTTGATTTCCTGTAGATTCTAACGAAATCAAAAGATATTTTGCATTGTCCATAATAACTGCACAGGTAAAAAAACCAGAAAAACAAATGAATTGGTCGAAGAGGGCTGTTATTGAAAGGCCGATGAAATGCCTTTGAAAAGATATCTGCAAATTACAAGGTGTTTGCATTTCGCAAACAATAATCTGTTTGTCAATACAGATAAATTGAGCAAGATTAAACCTGTGATCAATTATTTGAACAAAAACTTTAAAGAAGTATATATAATGAAAGAGAAGACAATGCTATTGATGAATCGCTCATGAAATTGTAGGGGCGCTTATCTTATAGGCAATTTAACCCGTCATAAAAGGCTGACTCATCGAAATGACTACACAAGGATCCAATCGTACTCCAAAACCACATTGTATTACAGAGTACAACAAGGGAATGAATGGAATTGATCTCCAAGACCAAATATTAGCAAGCTTTCCAGTAGTGAGGAAATACATGAAAGGAAGTAAAAAAAATATTTTTATCTGCTGGTCTAATTAATTCCTACATTTTATGCAACGAAATAAATAACGGGTGGAAACAATGTTACGTTGACTATAGGATCAACATAGCCGAATCACTATTGAAGAATATGCCAAAACCGAATTATAGAGAACGAGGACAATTATCTTCCGGAGATATGCCAGAAAGACTGCACTCGAAGTATTGGGCTCATTCTCCAAAACATATTGACCCAGCAGCATCAAAATTAAGGCCGTCAAAACCTTGTAGGGTTTGCCAAAAAAATAAAAAACGTATAGAAACAACGTGGGAGTGTAAGAAGTGAAAAGTTCCCTTACATCTACCAGAATGATTCGAATTGTCTCACACTATTGCAGATTATTAATTTTGTATTACTGATTTTCGTGTAAATAAACTTTTTGTAGTACTTGCATCTACCACAATTATTGCATCAGGCTGTAATTACTTATCAAATATTTTTAATTTTAAAAGGGCGCCGCCGCTAATATTTATATTTGGCCCGATCATCGTACTACGGGCTATGCCCGTAATATTCACTTTTGGCCCGATCAGCGTACTACGGGCTATGCCCGTAGTTGTCGTTTAACAATTTGAGCGCCACGCTGATTTTTAAGGAAGTCCCCGCCAGGCCACGCGCGCCGCTTAAAAGCGCTGAAATTGTAGAGCCAATGTCTCTTATCGCAGTAGAAGATAGTTTACGTTAAGAACGTGATCCTTATAAGCATTCATTCAACACGTTGGACGCCAAGTCTGTTTTGTTCTCTTTACCGTTTGACCCGCTAGATAAGATTTTATCGAAATGGATTCGTGGCCGGCATTACTTTTACGACAAACCAGTTCATTGCAGTACTTGGTCCTGTGCAGACAAAAATTTTCTTTAACCCTAAGCGTCAAAATGCCAGTCCGAGAGTGTGTGTGAAAGACGGTCTAAAAAACAACAACACAAACTCCAAAGAAAACCGGGAAAAGGCTCTGTAGTACGAAAATATTGTTAATTATGTTATGATAAAAATGTAACAAAACATGGTAGAGTAATGGCCAGGAGAAAGACTAAGCGAGGTGTCACATTTTGTAATACCCGTAAAGGAGATCGGTTATTATGTTTACCGTGTTTGAATGAAATCCATTAATCCTGTAATGAGTCAAAATTATGTAAATTTGAAATAATTTTTCTGTAAATCCATAAAACAGTGTAAATTTTATAGTTCTATATCATGTTACACGATGTCAGCCAGTGGTGGTTGACGCGGCCTAAACGGAAAGTCTAGTGTCAGCCACCGATGGCTGACGTGGCGCTCAACGTATTAAGGGGGGATAAAAGGGACGGTTGGGTCCACCTGATGGCCTGCCATTGGCTAACTGAAACGAGATTCTAACGCAGTAGCTTCAGATTTTTATAAAAGCAACTTCCTTCGTCTTCTACCTCTCATTTTGATCCTGCTTGCCACAGAAAATCTGCGTTGCGTCGACGAGTCTGAACAGCTAGTATAGCTAGAAGGAATTGCTATAGTGTCTTCGAAGTGACAGTTTCCGTGCAACTAGAAGGAATTCTTACAGTGATTTTTACGATGATTCGCTCTATTACCGATCTTGCCAAAGATTGCGCTCCTTCGAATGAGGTAATTAATTTTTGACCTTTTAATTTCGCAAGTTCGCCGTAGTTTCAGGATCATACAATTATGTTGTCCAAATTTGTATATTGTAACTGGTTTATAAAATTGATTGCCATTTTTTATAGAATCTTAAATGACTAACGTCAGAGAATGCATTAGGATCAACAGAATTAATAAAAAATTCATGATGTCATTCAAAAAGTGATATGGTTAATAGACTCATCTAATAATTTGGAGATAAACAAAATTAAAATACAGGCTCGATAAATTATTTAACGACTAACTGAATTAATATATGCATTCTCATTAATATAATGCATTCTCTGTTACCGTATTTAACCAATAGATGAAATAATTTTCAAATCCATTAAATTATTCTCACAAATACAATTAAGTAATTTGGCGATCAACCGAACCAATATACAAATTTACAAAATAATATATATATGTAATAAGAACGAAATATTCGCTTTTCGTTACAGAGATCGAGAAATGGAGCGAATAACGAGGCGTCCGCTGCGATGGACGAAATACATGAACAGCTCGCAGTACGGTTTCTTGTAAAGAGATCGAAAAGCTACACGATCGGCAAACACCCGTCGTCAAGAAGACAGAGACAATCGAGTAGGGTTGCGAGGACTGTTGCGAGGACGATTGCGAGTTCCATTCCGAGTTTGTCTGCCAGTTCGATTGCCAGATTGATTTCGAGTCCAATTGCGAATTCGATTGCGAGTTCGAGTTCGACTGTAAGTTCGACTGCGAGTCCATCTTCGAATTCGACCGCACAAGAATCTCTGCAATATTTACGCTTGGCGCCAAGAACAGGGCACAGAACCCTAGCGGAACCGCAGTTCAAGGAACCGCTAACTTATCAATGTTATTATTGCCCGAAATACTTTCTGCACAAAATGGTCTATAGACAGCACGCAATTTGCCATATTCGGAAGCTCCACTGATATACGAAATACAAGAAGGGATACAAATCGATAATAGAAAAGAGAAGACACGAATTTTTTTCGATCGCGTCGCATAAAACAATCGGCTCTTTTCAGGGCCATACATATTAACCCCGGAAAGTACGTCCATAAATATTATTGATAAGTGATCAGTGTTTAGTGACCATGTAGTGAAAGTAAACGTTGAAATTGCCTGCCCGGAGACATTCTTCTCTTCGTCACCGTCGGCTACAGATCAGCTGCGAAGTTCATCAAAAATTGTACGAGGTCAATGCACTATCCTCCTGCACCCATTTCCGTGCATGAAGTGGATTTACAACTAAATGGGTGAGTTTTTTATTAATTATATTCTTCATATACAAATTACATACGCCTTTTAACGCGAATATTTATTATTAAATTAGCTTTGCGAATCATTCGTTGAACTGTGTTCGGAAACGGTATTATTTAAATTAAAATATCATTTACGTACCTTGTTAAACTTCACTGTACACCTTGCTTAAAAATTTCGTATCTTACACACGAGGTGTCATGCACACTAGAAAATTAAAACGGCCGTCACGGTTAAATTACTTATTATTTTGAATTCGAAAAATTAGTAAATATTCTTCAGACATTCTGAAGTAAGAATAAATAGCGTTCTTCTTAAAATTATCACTGTAATGTAATAAAATTAAATTCGGAAGTTCACGCACCGTGACTTGTTCATTGATGCGAAAGCAGCACTTCACCTCTCATTGGTCAGTGTTTATCGTTAATAACTCGTAAACAAAGCCGCGGATTGTATTTTCGCAAAGGAAAAAGTTACTTCAAATGACCTTAGCTATCCCTCATTTTCTGCTGTTAAAATAATTGTGGAACGCCCTGTACATATATATATATATATATATAATGGAAATTACTTTTCTTAGACATCAAATTATAAAAACATATCAATCGTAATCAAATAAAGTTTTCATTTAATCTCAAAACAAAACATATTTCAATGCTTTCTATAAATACTATAGAAATTGAAAGAGTATCAACTTCAGTTTTTTAAAATAGAACTTCTTTATTCGTCTCCTAATACTTGCCATCGATGAAAAATATGTTTATTTTGCAAAAAAATCTACTATTCCAATGTAATGTGAGATGTTGCATTGAAAATGAACTTCACGCGTTCAGTCTGCAGGGGAAATTGTGAAAGCGGCTACCTGATTGGGTTTGCGGAAATATGTCTAGTCTCAGCCCCTGACTTTTGCTGCTTAACCTCTTAAATCTGCGATTTACGTTCGAGAATTTCGGGCCGGAAACGTAAACAAGCTCGCGCAGCCTTCGAGCCATTCGCACGACTTGTACAATACGCTGATCGGGCCAATCGTAAATATTACGGGCATCGCTCGTGGTACGACGGTCGCGGTTGGTAATTTGCCCCATCACAAATAGCACAGACAAGGTTCGTGATGCGTTCTTATTATCTCTTCGTATCGTGATCAGTTTCAAGTTATTCTTGATCACATTCGCACATCGAAATTTATCTTCATAAATTCTAGAGAAGCATCCCCACAAGATGTTTTCAAGAAAAAGATTTCGTGATGAGAGCAGTGAGATTTGTGCTAATAATTTTGCTAACGAAAGTGACAGTAGTGACAATATATGTTCTGTTCGAAGAAAATGCATGCGATTAGATATTGATGATACTTCTGACGACGATCAACTACCAGAGCCCTGGCTTTGGAGAGGAATAAGAAATAGTCCAAAAATCTGAGACTATACGATGACTGCTAGCCTAAGAGAGGCAGCCTCACTCTGACTTAGGAGGAAGTAGAAGAGAATTAGATATATTTAATCTATTATTTATTTGATGACATATTCTGGCAAAATATTGTAACCGAAACTAACCGGTATGCAGATCAAATACGAGTGAATCCATGCAGAACAGGAGAAATCGACGACACTTGATTTCCTGTAGATTCTAACGAAATCAAAAGATATTTTGCATTGTCCATAATAACTGCACAGGTAAAAAAACCAGAAAAACAAATGAATTGGTCGAAGAGGGCTGTTATTGAAAGGCCGATGAAATGCCTTTGAAAAGATATCTGCAAATTACAAGGTGTTTGCATTTCGCAAACAATAATCTGTTTGTCAATACAGATAAATTGAGCAAGATTAAACCTGTGATCAATTATTTGAACAAAAACTTTAAAGAAGTATATATAATGAAAGAGAAGACAATGCTATTGATGAATCGCTCATGAAATTGTAGGGGCGCTTATCTTATAGGCAATTTAACCCGTCATAAAAGGCTGACTCATCGAAATGACTACACAAGGATCCAATCGTACTCCAAAACCACATTGTATTACAGAGTACAACAAGGGAATGAATGGAATTGATCTCCAAGACCAAATATTAGCAAGCTTTCCAGTAGTGAGGAAATACATGAAAGGAAGTAAAAAAAATATTTTTATCTGCTGGTCTAATTAATTCCTACATTTTATGCAACGAAATAAATAACGGGTGGAAACAATGTTACGTTGACTATAGGATCAACATAGCCGAATCACTATTGAAGAATATGCCAAAACCGAATTATAGAGAACGAGGACAATTATCTTCCGGAGATATGCCAGAAAGACTGCACTCGAAGTATTGGGCTCATTCTCCAAAACATATTGACCCAGCAGCATCAAAATTAAGGCCGTCAAAACCTTGTAGGGTTTGCCAAAAAAATAAAAAACGTATAGAAACAACGTGGGAGTGTAAGAAGTGAAAAGTTCCCTTACATCTACCAGAATGATTCGAATTGTCTCACACTATTGCAGATTATTAATTTTGTATTACTGATTTTCGTGTAAATAAACTTTTTGTAGTACTTGCATCTACCACAATTATTGCATCAGGCTGTAATTACTTATCAAATATTTTTAATTTTAAAAGGGCGCCGCCGCTAATATTTATATTTGGCCCGATCATCGTACTACGGGCTATGCCCGTAATATTCACTTTTGGCCCGATCAGCGTACTACGGGCTATGCCCGTAGTTGTCGTTTAACAATTTGAGCGCCACGCTGATTTTTAAGGAAGTCCCCGCCAGGCCACGCGCGCCGCTTAAAAGCGCTGAAATTGTAGAGCCAATGTCTCTTATCGCAGTAGAAGATAGTTTACGTTAAGAACGTGATCCTTATAAGCATTCATTCAACACGTTGGACGCCAAGTCTGTTTTGTTCTCTTTACCGTTTGACCCGCTAGATAAGATTTTATCGAAATGGATTCGTGGCCGGCATTACTTTTACGACAAACCAGTTCATTGCAGTACTTGGTCCTGTGCAGACAAAAATTTTCTTTAACCCTAAGCGTCAAAATGCCAGTCCGAGAGTGTGTGTGAAAGACGGTCTAAAAAACAACAACACAAACTCCAAAGAAAACCGGGAAAAGGCTCTGTAGTACGAAAATATTGTTAATTATGTTATGATAAAAATGTAACAAAACATGGTAGAGTAATGGCCAGGAGAAAGACTAAGCGAGGTGTCACATTTTGTAATACCCGTAAAGGAGATCGGTTATTATGTTTACCGTGTTTGAATGAAATCCATTAATCCTGTAATGAGTCAAAATTATGTAAATTTGAAATAATTTTTCTGTAAATCCATAAAACAGTGTAAATTTTATAGTTCTATATCATGTTACACGATGTCAGCCAGTGGTGGTTGACGCGGCCTAAACGGAAAGTCTAGTGTCAGCCACCGATGGCTGACGTGGCGCTCAACGTATTAAGGGGGGATAAAAGGGACGGTTGGGTCCACCTGATGGCCTGCCATTGGCTAACTGAAACGAGATTCTAACGCAGTAGCTTCAGATTTTTATAAAAGCAACTTCCTTCGTCTTCTACCTCTCATTTTGATCCTGCTTGCCACAGAAAATCTGCGTTGCGTCGACGAGTCTGAACAGCTAATATAGCTAGAAGGAATTGCTATAGTGTCTTCGAAGTGACAGTTTCCGTGCAACTAGAAGGAATTCTTACAGTGATTTTTACGATGATTCGCTCTATTACCGATCTTGCCAAGGATTGCGCTCCTTCGAATGAGGTAATTAATTTTTGACCTTTTAATTTCGCAAGTTCGCCGTAGTTTCAGGATCATACAATTATGTTGTCCAAATTTGTATATTGTAACTGGTTTATAAAATTGATTGCCATTTTTTATAGAATCTTAAATGACTAACGTCAGAGAATGCATTAGGATCAACAGAATTAATAAAAAATTCATGATGTCATTCAAAAAGTGATATGGTTAATAGACTCATCTAATAATTTGGAGATAAACAAAATTAAAATACAGGCTCGATAAATTATTTAACGACTAACTGAATTAATATATGCATTCTCATTAATATAATGCATTCTCTGTTACCGTATTTAACCAATAGATGAAATAATTTTCAAATCCATTAAATTATTCTCACAAATACAATTAAGTAATTTGGCGATCAACCGAACCAATATACAAATTTACAAAATAATATATATATGTAATAAGAACGAAATATTCGCTTTTCGTTACAGAGATCGAGAAATGGAGCGAATAACGAGGCGTCCGCTGCGATGGACGAAATACATGAACAGCTCGCAGTACGGTTTCTTGTAAAGAGATCGAAAAGCTACACGATCGGCAAACACCCGTCGTCAAGAAGACAGAGACAATCGAGTAGGGTTGCGAGGACTGTTGCGAGGACGATTGCGAGTTCCATTCCGAGTTTGTCTGCCAGTTCGATTGCCAGATTGATTTCGAGTCCAATTGCGAATTCGATTGCGAGTTCGAGTTCGACTGTAAGTTCGACTGCGAGTCCATCTTCGAATTCGACCGCACAAGAATCTCTGCAATATTTACGCTTGGCGCCAAGAACAGGGCACAGAACCCTAGCGGAACCGCAGTTCAAGGAACCGCTAACTTATCAATGTTATTATTGCCCGAAATACTTTCTGCACAAAATGGTCTATAGACAGCACGCAATTTGCCATATTCGGAAGCTCCACTGATATACGAAATACAAGAAGGGATACAAATCGATAATAGAAAAGAGAAGACACGAATTTTTTTCGATCGCGTCGCATAAAACAATCGGCTCTTTTCAGGGCCATACATATTAACCCCGGAAAGTACGTCCATAAATATTATTGATAAGTGATCAGTGTTTAGTGACCATGTAGTGAAAGTAAACGTTGAAATTGCCTGCCCGGAGACATTCTTCTCTTCGTCACCGTCGGCTACAGATCAGCTGCGAAGTTCATCAAAAATTGTACGAGGTCAATGCACTATCCTCCTGCACCCATTTCCGTGCATGAAGTGGATTTACAACTAAATGGGTGAGTTTTTTATTAATTATATTCTTCATATACAAATTACATACGCCTTTTAACGCGAATATTTATTATTAAATTAGCTTTGCGAATCATTCGTTGAACTGTGTTCGGAAACGGTATTATTTAAATTAAAATATCATTTACGTACCTTGTTAAACTTCACTGTACACCTTGCTTAAAAATTTCGTATCTTACACACGAGGTGTCATGCACACTAGAAAATTAAAACGGCCGTCACGGTTAAATTACTTATTATTTTGAATTCGAAAAATTAGTAAATATTCTTCAGACATTCTGAAGTAAGAATAAATAGCGTTCTTCTTAAAATTATCACTGTAATGTAATAAAATTAAATTCGGAAGTTCACGCACCGTGACTTGTTCATTGATGCGAAAGCAGCACTTCACCTCTCATTGGTCAGTGTTTATCGTTAATAACTCGTAAACAAAGCCGCGGATTGTATTTTCGCAAAGGAAAAAGTTACTTCAAATGACCTTAGCTATCCCTCATTTTCTGCTGTTAAAATAATTGTGGAACGCCCTGTACATATATATATATATATATATATATATATAATGGAAATTACTTTTCTTAGACATCAAATTATAAAAACATATCAATCGTAATCAAATAAAGTTTTCATTTAATCTCAAAACAAAACATATTTCAATGCTTTCTATAAATACTATAGAAATTGAAAGAGTATCAACTTCAGTTTTTTAAAATAGAACTTCTTTATTCGTCTCCTAATACTTGCCATCGATGAAAAATATGTTTATTTTGCAAAAAAATCTACTATTCCAATGTAATGTGAGATGTTGCATTGAAAATGAACTTCACGCGTTCAGTCTGCAGGGGAAATTGTGAAAGCGGCTACCTGATTGGGTTTGCGGAAATATGTCTAGTCTCAGCCCCTGACTTTTGCTGCTTAACCTCTTAAATCTGCGATTTACGTTCGAGAATTTCGGGCCGGAAACGTAAACAAGCTCGCGCAGCCTTCGAGCCATTCGCACGACTTGTACAATACGCTGATCGGGCCAATCGTAAATATTACGGGCATCGCTCGTGGTACGACGGTCGCGGTTGGTAATTTGCCCCATCACAAATAGCACAGACAAGGTTCGTGATGCGTTCTTATTATCTCTTCGTATCGTGATCGGTTTCAAGTTATTCTTGATCACATTCGCACATCGAAATTTATCTTCATAAATTCTAGAGAAGCATCCCCACAAGATGTTTTCAAGAAAAAGATTTCGTGATGAGAGCAGTGAGATTTGTGCTAATAATTTTGCTAACGAAAGTGACAGTAGTGACAATATATGTTCTGTTCGAAGAAAATGCATGCGATTAGATATTGATGATACTTCTGACGACGATCAACTACCAGAGCCCTGGCTTTGGAGAGGAATAAGAAATAGTCCAAAAATCTGAGACTATACGATGACTGCTAGCCTAAGAGAGGCAGCCTCACTCTGACTTAGGAGGAAGTAGAAGAGAATTAGATATATTTAATCTAATATTTATTTGATGACATATTCTGGCAAAATATTGTAACCGAAACTAACCGGTATGCAGATCAAATACGAGTGAATCCATGCAGAACAGGAGAAATCGACGACACTTGATTTCCTGTAGAGTCTAACGAAATCAAAAGATATTTTGCATTGTCCATAATAACTGCACAGGTAAAAAAACCAGAAAAACAAATGAATTGGTCGAAGAGGGCTGTTATTGAAAGGCCGATGAAATGCCTTTGAAAAGATATCTGCAAATTACAAGGTGTTTGCATTTCGCAAACAATAATCTGTTTGTCAATACAGATAAATTGAGCAAGATTAAACCTGTGATCAATTATTTGAACAAAAACTTTAAAGAAGTATATATAATGAAAGAGAAGACAATGCTATTGATGAATCGCTCATGAAATTGTAGGGGCGCTTATCTTATAGGCAATTTAACCCGTCATAAAAGGCTGACTCATCGAAATGACTACACAAGGATCCAATCGTACTCCAAAACCACATTGTATTACAGAGTACAACAAGGGAATGAATGGAATTGATCTCCAAGACCAAATATTAGCAAGCTTTCCAGTAGTGAGGAAATACATGAAAGGAAGTAAAAAAAATATTTTTATCTGCTGGTCTAATTAATTCCTACATTTTATGCAACGAAATAAATAACGGGTGGAAACAATGTTACGTTGACTATAGGATCAACATAGCCGAATCACTATTGAAGAATATGCCAAAATTATATTAACCAAAAATTATAGAGAACGAGGACAATTATCTTCCGGAGATATGCCAGAAAGACTGCACTCGAAGTATTGGGCTCATTCTCCAAAACATATTGACCCAGCAGCATCAAAATTAAGGCCGTCGAAACCTTGTAGGGTTTGCCAAAAAAATAAAAAACGTATAGAAACAACGTGGGAGTGTAAGAAGTGAAAAGTTCCCTTACATCTACCAGAATGATTCGAATTGTCTCACACTATTGCAGATTATTAATTTTGTATTACTGATTTTCGTGTAAATAAACTTTTTGTAGTACTTGCATCTACCACAATTATTGCATCAGGCTGTAATTACTTATCAAATATTTTTAATTTTAAAAGGGCGCCGCCGCTAATATTTATATTTGGCCCGATCATCGTACTACGGGCTATGCCCGTAATATTCACTTTTGGCCCGATCAGCGTACTACGGGCTATGCCCGTAGTTGTCGTTTAACAATTTGAGCGCCACGCTGATTTTTAAGGAAGTCCCCGCCAGGCCACGCGCGCCGCTTAAAAGCGCTGAAATTGTAGAGCCAATGTTTCTTATCGCAGTAGAAGATAGTTTACGTTAAGAACGTGATCCTTATAAGCATTCATTCAACACGTTGGACGCCAAGTCTGTTTTGTTCTCTTTACCGTTTGACCCGCTAGATAAGATTTTATCGAAATGGATTCGTGGCCGGCATTACTTTTACGACAAACCAGTTCATTGCAGTACTTGGTCCTGTGCAGACAAAAATTTTCTTTAACCCTAAGCGTCAAAATGCCAGTCCGAGAGTGTGTGTGAAAGACGGTCTAAAAAACAACAACACAAACTCCAAAGAAAACCGGGAAAAGGCTCTGTAGTACGAAAATATTGTTAATTATGTTATGATAAAAATGTAACAAAACATGGTAGAGTAATGGCCAGGAGAAAGACTAAGCGAGGTGTCACATTTTGTAATACCCGTAAAGGAGATCGGTTATTATGTTTACCGTGTTTGAATGAAATCCATTAATCCTGTAATGAGTCAAAATTATGTAAATTTGAAATAATTTTTCTGTACATCCATAAAACAGTGTAAATTTTATAGTTCTATATCATGTTACACGATGTCAGCCAGTGGTGGTTGACGCGGCCTAAACGGAAAGTCTAGTATCAGCCACCGATGGCTGACGTGGCGCTCAACGTATTAAGGGGGGATAAAAGGGACGGTTGGGTCCACCTGATGGCCTGCCATTGGCTAACTGAAACGAGATTCTAACGCAGTAGCTTCAGATTTTTATAAAAGCAACTTGCTTCGTCTTCTACCTCTCATTTTGATCCTGCTTGCCACAGAAAATCTGCGTTGCGTCGACGAGTCTGAACAGCTAGTATAGCTAGAAGGAATTGCTATAGTGTCTTCGAAGTGACAGTTTCCGTGCAACTAGAAGGAATTCTTACAGTGATTTTTACGATGATTCGCTCTATTACCGATCTTGCCAAGGATTGCGCTACTTCGAATGAGGTAATTAATTTTTGACCTTTTAATTTCGCAAGTTCGCCGTAGTTTCAGGATCATACAATTATGTTGTCCAAATTTGTATATTGTAACTGGTTTATAAAATTGATTGCCATTTTTTATAGAATCTTAAATGACTAACGTCAGAGAATGCATTAGGATCAACAGAATTAATAAAAAATTCATGATGTCATTCAAAAAGTGATATGGTTAATAGACTCATCTAATAATTTGGAGATAAACAAAATTAAAATACAGGCTCGATAAATTATTTAACGACTAACTGAATTAATATATGCATTCTCATTAATATAATGCATTCTCTGTTACCGTATTTAACCAATAGATGAAATAATTTTCAAATCCATTAAATTATTCTCACAAATACAATTAAGTAATTTGGCGATCAACCGAACCAATATACAAATTTACAAAATAATATATATATGTAATAAGAACGAAATATTCGCTTTTCGTTACAGAGATCGAGAAATGGAGCGAATAACGAGGCGTCCGCTGCGATGGACGAAATACATGAACAGCTCGCAGTACGGTTTCTTGTAAAGAGATCGAAAAGCTACACGATCGGCAAACACCCGTCGTCAAGAAGACAGAGACAATCGAGTAGGGTTGCGAGGACTGTTGCGAGGACGATTGCGAGTTCCATTCCGAGTTTGTCTGCCAGTTCGATTGCCAGATTGATTTCGAGTCCAATTGCGAATTCGATTGCGAGTTCGAGTTCGACTGTAAGTTCGACTGCGAGTCCATCTTCGAATTCGACCACACAAGAATCTCTGCAATATTTACGCTTGGCGCCAAGAACAGGGCACAGAACCCTAGCGGAACCGCAGTTCAAGGAACCGCTAACTTATCAATGTTATTATTGCCCGAAATACTTTCTGCACAAAATGGTCTATAGACAGCACGCAATTTGCCATATTCGGAAGCTCCACTGATATACGAAATACAAGAAGGGATACAAATCGATAATAGAAAAGAGAAGACACGAATTTTTTTCGATCGCGTCGCATAAAACAATCGGCTCTTTTCAGGGCCATACATATTAACCCCGGAAAGTACGTCCATAAATATTATTGATAAGTGATCAGTGTTTAGTGACCATGTAGTGAAAGTAAACGTTGAAATTGCCTGCCCGGAGACATTCTTCTCTTCGTCACCGTCGGCTACAGATCAGCTGCGCAGTTCATCAAAAATTGTACGAGGTCAATGCACTATCCTCCTGCACCCATTTCCGTGCATGAAGTGGATTTACAACTAAATGGGTGAGTTTTTTATTAATTATATTCTTCATATACAAATTACATACGCCTTTTAACGCGAATATTTATTATTAAATTAGCTTTGCGAATCATTCGTTGAACTGTGTTCGGAAACGGTATTATTTAAATTAAAATATCATTTACGTACCTTGTTAAACTTCACTGTACACCTTGCTTAAAAATTTCGTATCTTACACACGAGGTGTCATGCACACTAGAAAATTAAAACGGCCGTCACGGTTAAATTACTTATTATTTTGAATTCGAAAAATTAGTAAATATTCTTCAGTCATTCTGAAGTAAGGATAAATAGCTCTAATATTTACAATATGTAACAATCCAAGGAAATCGCGACGTGCGAAAAGACCCTACCTACCTAGGAGACTGATTACCACTCAAAGGATTGCAGGGCAATCCTTTGGTCATTGTACTCGTCAAAATTGTCTACGTTATCTACGTAATAAAAAAAGGAAAATTCTGAACATTAACTCACTACTTGTTGGGAGGAGAGCGCTACGTTAGAGTCCTGGAACAAAAAAAAAAGCAGAGACATATTAAAATACCGTCCGTCAGCGTTCACGAAATAATTATTCAATTTTAATTGAATAATTGAAATAATTGAAAATTATGCTAACAAACCTGCCTCCTCGACGAAGCCCGACACGTTGCCTCTCGATCTCAGCAGTTATTTGCAGTAGCAATTTGCAGCAGTCATTTGCAGCAGCCATCTTCTTCAGATCTGCAACAGCAATACAAAATTCGGTTAAATTCGATCGCAATGCGAAAACCGATTAAAATGAATAAGCAAAGAGCTGCGACGTACCACGTAGCAGTCTTTGTTGTCGCGATTGATTTTGTCGTCCTTGGATTTCGAGGAAAATGATGCAATGGTCAGCCAAAAACCCACCCGAATACGGTGTAACCGAGGCCCACGGTCGAATACATAAATAGAACGATGAATCTGCGACGTGAAAATCGCGGCAGCGAGCGCGATCAAGCGCGATCAAGTACGATCAAGCACGATCTCAAGCGCGATCTCAACGGAGAGATCAGGCGCGATCTCAAGCCGGATGATCGAACGCAATTTCAAGCGAAATTAAGCGTGACCTCGGGCGAGATGAAGCGCGTTCAAGCGCCGATTATCCCGGCGAGCCGATGTGCCAATTAAATATTTCAGCGGATGATATTCCAAAATAATATATAATAAATATCACGAAATAACCGGAGAATAGAATTTAGCGAACGCCGAGAATGCCGGAGGATAAGGTGACCGAGAATATCGCGGACCAACTCCTTTCGATTCGAAATCGCCGAGCAAATGATTCGAGGAATGGCGGAGCACGCGATCGCGGTCCGCGGACCCACCCTTCGCGAACCGAGGCTGCTGAGCAAATGACTTCGCGAATGTCGGACTAGCGGTCGCGTCGCCCCACCCGTTCGACAGTATTTACAGCCGCGCCCCGATTTATTAGGGTATATAGGCGACCGCGAGTCGGCACAAAAAATACAACTGTTACTATTCTCCCTTGAAGCAGGTCGAAACCAGAAACACTGCGCAATTTGCTTGCGTACCCGTCGAATGAGAAAACAGACCCCGTTGTATCCTCACTACCCTGTTGCTGCGTCGTTCCACGCGAAGTCGAACATTGCGTTGTGCAATCATTTTTCAAGTAATATGTCAACCGGTTTCATATCGGAAGACATTTTAACTGTGAATATAATATAGAATGAATGTTTCAATAATTTCTCCGATTTGTAGGATTTTCATTTTGTATAATTTAAGTGCGGTTTATAGATGCGTAATTAACTTAGAGTTTGACGTATTGTTTTCGACATCCTCGTGACGTATTACAGCCGCGCCCCGATTTATTAGAGTATAGAGACGACCGCGAGTCGGCACAAAAAATACAACTGTTACTATTCTCCTTTGAAACAAGTCGAAACCGAAACGCCGCGCAATTCGCGCAATAAAAAACTAACCCCCGTTACGTCACTCTGTTGTTGTGTCGTTCCGCGCGAAATCAAATATTTCGTTGTGCAATCATTTTTTCGGACCATTATTCAGATATTATTATATCATTATTGCGATTATTATAACGTTAAAATTATGTTGGAACGTATTATATTATTATATGATCATAGTATTATAATATTGTTATTATAATTACTATGATTATTATAATAACAATTAATATATTAATATAATTTTGAGTGGCAAGTCACCGGTCGAACGCGAAGGATTAAATGATTGAGAAGATAAGAAATATAAAATTACGTACGTTCCCGTGCGACTGCGCTATATGTAAAATTACATATTTATTAACAGATATATTATTGCGTAATTGCAATTAACGGTCGCGTACACTATTTTTACACATAGCTCCATAGGATGCCACATCAACGCGCAAACGGATTTAAAGGACGAATACGTACAGGTTGTCGATACGTAAGTAAATTTTCTCGTCTTCCAAAGAATATATTATAATTTCACCTAATATTATTATTATTAAAACTGTATATTATTTCTTAATACATTTTTCTCAACCGCTGGCGAAAAGGATTCGAACATCTTTCAAAACGCAATTAACTTCTTCGATACTGGACCGAACGCGACTTTAATGTCTCAATGTTTTCGAAGTCTTACTTATTAATTTATTATTTTTGAATTCGGGAATTTCAATTCGGTTGCATCATCATTTGCGATTCATGCAATTTAATTGTCCAGTATTTTGCAATTGTGCTGCGATTGGAATTACGAATTGCATTGTAATTGAATCGAATTGAATAGAGATCCGAATCACAGATTACAATGTGATCGAATGACAATGTAATTGAATTGCAATGCGATCGAATTACAATGTAATTGAATCACGATGTGACAGAATTACAACGCGATTGAATTGCGATGTAACCTTTATTCATTAAAATTCCTCGAGCAATTCGATCGTAACTCTCCGCGAGCCTAGCCAAGGGGAAGCTAATTAAAAAACTTGAATAAAATACATTCAGTCGAAAAATATGCAAGTTACACTTCGACAGAAATATTCCGTCGTCTTCTCAGATTGGCCTCGATCTCCCAAAGAAGATTCCTAAACGTCTGGATGTCTTTCGATCCGATCTTCAAATTAACGAGATGGGGCGTCGTTCAAGGCTTCGTCGACAAAGTAAATATTCTCATTTCACCGTCTAACCCGAACGAGGTGCATAAAGGGAGAATGGCATCGAGGGCCACGTGTGTCACGTACAATGATCTCGTTCGCAGATCATTGCGTGGAGGAAGGGTTACCAAGTGCCAGACTTTGCTGGACTTGCTGTTAGATCTGTCGCAGAACGGCGACGCCCTCACCGACGAGGACGTTCGGAACGAGGTGAACACGTTCATATTCGCCGGTCTCGATACCACGGTCACCAGGGTGTCCTGGATCCTTTATGCGTTAGGCCCCCAACGGAGTATCAGGTGAGTGTACTGGCAACGCTCGCCGCGCCAGCGAATTCAACCCTTCTGGTATCGACCATGAGAATCGTGTGCACGCGAGCGAAAAATTATCGAGCACGTTAGAGACGCAGTTCGGGCAAAGACTCGGCGAGAAAAATCGTATAAACTTTACAAACCTTTTTGTAAACGAGTGAAACAACATTCAAAGATGAACACAGATTCGGAGATAAAACTGTTATTGGAAGTATGTATTAACCCTTTGCGAGTTAACCCTCGAGGGGTGCACTCCGAGGCACCGCTAGAATTTTTGTATCATCAAATAATTCTTATATCAAGAAAGTCTAGATTTGCACCATGTCATGTAAAATGGGAACACTGTAAGACGGAACAATTATTTTAGGTTTACAGTTGAAACGGCTTTGAGCGCAAAGGGTTAAGAAAACAACAACGTTTTCCCATCAATTTTACCGATGGAAAAGGAAGAACGTGGATGTTAAAAGAGGGAAGGCGGATGACGAAAGCGAAGCAATTTATCCGATATTTGTCCGACATCGCGTATTTAGTTTATTTGATTAGTATTTATATTGTTCTGCGAGAGGAACAGCGAGATGTTCGTCGAGTTTTTACCGAGTGCCACAAGATGCTTGTCGGTGTGGACGAATCTAAATGAAGCTCTCTTTGTTTCTCCACAGGAGCAAATTCTGGGCGAGTATTATAACGTTGCGGGAACTGCTCTGCTCTGCTCTGCTCTGCTGCGCTCTGCTCCGCTGGCTGACGCAAGCCAGATTAGGGAATCAGAGTCCTGTAGCGCGCCCGTGGCGCAGCTACCGCAACTCCCATTGCCAAGGTTCGCCGGCTGCTACACGGAGTGGCCGAGCTTCTCGGATCAGTTTGAGTCGCTGGTCGTGAAGAACTTGACTCTTCACGACGTCCAGCGACTACAGTACCTCACTACTCCGTGACAGCGGCGAACTTTGGCATCGCGTGGGCGGCCTTGGTCAAGAGGTATGACCGGAAGCGGCTGGTCGTCAGTGCGCTCCTGTCGAGCATCCTGGCCCTTGCGCCGCTCACCCGCGATCGCGACGGCAGCGTTCTCGCCTTGCCGCGTCGTCGCACTAAGGAGGCGTAGGCCCAGCTGCGAAATTTGAGGCGGCCGGTGGACCACTGGGACGACCTGCTGGTCCACCTAACGGTGGAAAAACTCGATCCAAAGTCGAGAGAGGAGTGGATCCACGAAACCCGCGCCGCCGTTGATCCACCCACGTACGCCAGTCTCGACGAGTTCCTGGAGCATCGGGCCGGGTCCTTCGCGGAGCTCAGGATGGCTCCGGAGCCCTCGGCTACCTCCGCGGAGCGTAGGCCGGGCCGACCTCCACCACCGGTACGCTCCCACGCGATGGCGACGACGACGGCGAGCCGTTGCCGAAAGTACGGCGACAACCACCCGCTGTTCCGGTGCCCTGCGTTCAGGGGTATGGCGCTCAACCTGCGCAGGGATTTCGTTAGGGCGCGCGGTTGCTGTTTCAACTGCCTCGGTTCGGGACACCCCGCGACATGGTGTCCCTCCGCGTCGCGCTGCTCCGATTGTAACGGCTCGCACCACACCCTGATTCAACAGAATTCCGGGGTTGTTGGCGGGCCACAGTCAACCACGGTAGAACCCAGGCGGGAGGCAGCGACGAACATCTCCGCATCGTCCGCGGTCCACAACTGCGTCGCACGCTGGAGCGGGAGCAGTGCCGTACTGCTCGCGACCGCTCTAGTATGGGTAGTGACACGCGCCGGGGGGGGGGGGTAAGGCCGGTGAGGGTCTTGTTGGACCAGGGATCGGAGGCGACCTTCGTCTCCGAATCCCTCGTCCAGGCCCTCCGCATTCCTAAACGGCCCGCGGCTATCACCGTGGCGGGTGCGGGGGACGCGCCGGTGGATCGTGTGACTTCGCGGGTCGACCTGGTCTTACGGTTGACCGGGCGCGGGAACGCTCCTGTGCCGCTTTCCGCGTTCGTCCTCCGGAGACTAACTGGGCACGCGTCCAAGACGACCGTCGATATTCGCATTTACCCGCATCTGCAGGACCTCGTTTTAGCGGACCCTGATCCGACTTTAGATCTCCCAGTAGATCTCTTAATCGGGGCCGATCGTTACGGTGATGTGATCGGTCCCGGCCTGCGCAGCGGAACGACCGGCCAGCCCATCGCGCAGGAAACGGTATTCGGTTGGGTCGTCTCGGGCGCCGCATCGACACCCGCGAACGATCCCGATCCCTCCGTGGCGTCACTGCACTGTCGCGCGGAGGAGCAGTTGGAGCAGCAATTGCGATTGTTCTGGGAGCTCGAGGAGGCGAGTCCCAAATCTGTTCTCTCCCCTGACGAGTCGAGGTGCGAGGAACATTTCGTCAAAACAGTCTCACGGCGGGCGGACGGACGATGCGTGGTTCGGTTACCCCTGCGTACCGAACCACCCCTCGCTCTCGGCTCGTCAAAGGGCCGTGCCCTAGTCATGCTCCGTGGAGTCGAGCGGCGACTCAGGGGCGACAGTCAGTTGGAGACCGCGTACCGGGACTTTCTGGCCGAATATGACGCCCTCGAGCATATGGAGGAGGCCCCTCAGGGACCGCAGGATGGCGCGGTGTTCCCTCTGCACCACCCAGTGGTCAAGCGGAACGTGGACGGAACACCGCGCTTCCGCGTTGTTTTCAAGGCCTCCAGCCCCACTTCAAACGGACTGTCGCTGAACGATTACTTACTGACCGGGCCGAAGTTGCAGTGAGACATCTTCTCGGTACTGTTGCGCTGGCGAGTCCCGCGATTCGCCCTCAAGGCCGACATCGAGAAGCCTGCCGTGACGAGCTCACACACCTCCTAGGGCGTGGGGGCTTCAAGCCAGGAAAATGGGCAGCCAACACCCTTCTGGTGTTGGCGAATAGCCAGAAGTCGGCGGCGGTGGACCTCACGGGGGCTGCTCATCAGCACCATCCCGTGTTGCGGGTGGATTGGAGTCCGGACTCCGACTCCTTCGGGTTCACCGTCGTCCCAGACTCCGCTCCGTCGGTCACGAAGAGAGCGGTGATATCGGTGATCGCGCGCTTGTACGATCCGCTAGGCTGGGCGGCATCGGCAGTAATCAAAGTAAAAATATTGCTGCAGGAGCTATGGTTGGGGGGTGCGGATTGGGATGCTCCGCTCCCGGACGAGCTCAACCAGCCGTGGCGCGAACTCGTCGCCGAGTTACCGCTCTTAATCGCCGCGCGTGTGCCACGCTGGTTTGGCTCCTTTTTTCTCGTATAAACGGCGAGGCGGCGAGACAATAACACGATCAACGTGCGTTGGCCCGACCGTCAAACGCTCGCTTCGGCCGTATGTATACGCGGCGTTTTTGCCTTAGAAGGCAATGACCCGGCCATCGACACCTGACGATGCTTCCCCTTGAACATCGGCCAGGTGTCTATATATACTGCCGCACATTTCGATAAACGTTACAATTCGATACAATACAGTGCAACGCAATACAATTTGGATTGTCAAGATTTTGGTCGTTAACGTCACGTGTTTAATTCTGCGCCCTTGCGACCATCCGAATCCCTGCTTCACTTTTCTACGGTGAACGGAACCGTGCTCCAACAATCGTAATTATTAACAATTCTTTTGCGCCGTGCGCAACACATTTTATACAAGTTTACGTGGACTGTGGAGGCCGACATACCTCAGCGAGCGACACGTCGTCGGACTACATCATTTTGTCTCCTTACGACCTCCGGCAATTATTTTGTGCCGTACGCAACAATAATAAAATTATGATATCTATAAAAGTAAAAGGATTAGCGTTTACTTCTCGTATTTTCATCAATACTACTACTAGTATTTACATTTCGGCTCGTATTGCGACTGTCCTCGAGCATCAGTCTGGTCTGGACTGTTTAGCGCGCTTTGACGGCTACCGCTTGGGTAGTCGAGTTTCGTCGAGCTAAATGGCACGGGAAGGGGTTAGTGTTCGCATGTCCGGAAATGATTTTGCTCTTTTACTACTTTCACGTACACGGCGGATTTCGCTGATAAAAACATCGCCGACCACGTACCGCCACGGGACTGAGCGGCCGCACGGTCAGCGTGACCTCGTAAAATCCCCAAAATTAGCATTTGAAAAATATGGTAAGACGATGACCATTTCCCCCGCCAAACAGGACAGAGGTACAAGAAAAAGTAACCACAAGGGTGTTCCTTAGTTACATGTGTAAAAAATGATTTTTGAGCGTGAAGAAATAATGTGCGTAAAATTTCAAAGCGACTGGACAATGGTAACCGGTGTCGCATCGGGATCAAAGATTTGAAATTTCTATTATTTACGTTAATTTTAATATAAATGTGCTCCACTGTTTTAGAGGCAGTACTAAATATTTTTTAATGAAAATATAATCTTACGTGTATATAATATTATCGAGACTTAATTTAAAATTATACGTTATAATAAAATTAATTGAAATATCTTATAAAATGTTACATACTGGTCAATATACGGCTTTTATTCAGATTGATTTGCTGGCATTTGGATGACGTCACCGATAATCTTCCAATACTTGTAAAATGAATTGTTTATTATATTTGTTTTTCTTTAATAAGTTAGTACATACGGTGATAAAGTTCAAGCCTCGTTCTACATGTCACACAATTTTTATTAGGCTCTCAGGAGGAAGAAAGAAGAAACGTAAATGAAGAAACGAAAGAACTTCAAGAAGATCCGTATGAAATGATTTTTCACAGTAAGGAAATTGTGAACAGAAATTACGTATTCTAATCGAGAGACTAACATTTGAAATAGCAGCTACACCATCTTACATAAAATATCTCGTGCAGGCATTAAAATCATATCTCTTCGGCAAGAGAGCATCAGATAAGTAAGTACATACGTAATCATACAATGGTAAAAATTCGCAGCCTATTTGAATATGAATTATTTACAAATTAATTTTCTGTTACATTATGTGTTATTAAAGAATGGAGGAAAATCATCACCTTTCGCCACGACACTTCACAATTCCAAGGACGATATGCAACAAAACAATTTAACGTAGAATACAATTTTGTACTCTTCTAATTATGCATGATATCAATGCAGCTTTTCAAGTAGAGTTTTTAAAAATAACAATGTATTTTACTTAGATAACTACAACGATAATAAAATAAAATGAATTACACATTAAGTATTTGATAAATAAATGTAATCGAAATTATGTCGTCTTTGATTTTATTGTAAACAGAAATATTTGTCCAAACTATATCATGTTTGGTGTCATTTTAATCATATAAGTATCAGGAATATATTTAAAAAATAAGTATTAAAATGTTGAAATTAAAAAAAAGTTATGTCATTGTATTATGAATTGCCTTTCGGGAATTCGAGTCAAAGGAGGAGCGGCGCGTGCCGCAACACACGTATTCGCAGACTCCGTCGAACCTTAGTATTCGCGTAGCGAGAAAATTGATAAAATACAAGGCCATTGCAATATCACGGCGTCAGTGATGACAGACTAAAATTATGCGAGGATGAGAGAAACTACTACAACTTCTTTGAAACTGGATCAAATGATTTGAATTTTTTCTAGATGATAGAAAGACTAATATACTAGACAATAACTAAATTACTTTGATACAATTTTGCTATTACAGTAGACCTCCGTTTATTTGGACTCTGTTTATCTGACATAGTAACATGTTTACCGACAAGTAGATGTCAGGAACGATGCCCCTCTTACCCGACTCTAGTCTACGCGACTGTTTTTGCTTCTTACTTAAAGAGTCTAGCATAATCTTCCTGCGAAGAATGTGAGATAAGTAACGATTTAATTAAGTTACTCGTATCTGTTTGATTCATCCAGAAACTATATTTTCAGTATGACTTCTCATAAATGAAACGAAAAAGTAAAAGTAAGTGCTTTGTATTGACGAAAAATTTGTAATTAATAGACGCTTGAGAAAAAATTAATTAAACAATTAATCCCCCTTGTCTCGTAAATATGATATTGGTATATATATATATATATATATATATATATATATATATATATATATATATATATATGTATGTATATGTATGTATATGTATATATGTATACAGTAGATGTACGAATACCAACTATACATACACATAAGCGTGCAAGTATGAAAGATCTAATAAAAGCATGAATGTGGTAAAATAGAAAATAAAATAAAAAACATCAAAATATATAAGGAATACATATCAAATACTATTGAGAATTAAATATACAGAAATTAAAGTTTATACAAAACACATATTAAAAATATTATAAAGATTATTTTGATGTTCAATATTTTAGTGTATACAGAAATTTAGATACAGATTGTAGCGGCACACGGTCGGCGACCGTAATAACCATAAAACTGTCTGCTTGCAGATGTCAAGGGTTCGACGGAGAGAAAATTTCCTTGACGTTTGCCAGACCCGGAAATTTCTTTGTCTCTTTGTTTTTTATCACTACCACATGCACTGTAGGCCTAGTCGCGGAGAAAGTCGCCGGCCGCGTACCGCTACCCGGCCGAACGGCCAGCGCGCCCCTACAGCGAGGGTTCGACGATGGCTGCCTCCCCCGCCAAACTAAGCGGGGGAAAAGAAGACAGCGAGTCTCCCAAAAAGGCGTGGCCTTTTTGGGGGACATAATATAAATAACAGCGGCAAGAAACTGAAATTCTTCTCGTCTAAGCATTACGCCGAGCCTCTACACGTTTAACTATTCCAACGCGCCCCATCTAGTATCCATCAGCACCGCGCGTCATTTTATATACATCTCCGAATAAAATCTAGTGCAATTTCACTCTGTGTCCTTCCGTTGTACCCCGAACACATTGCGTTACAATTGGTGACCTCGACGTGATCGCAACGAGGGACCAGTCAGGGACAGTGAATCATCCGTTCTAAGTTAACGAAACTCAAAAAAAAAACCATGTTTGGAAACAGCGACAACGTGACGGGAACCCCCGAAATCAACAAAGTGGGTATACGTATACCGCCCTTTTGGCACAACAACCCGACGTTGTGGTTCGCCCAAGTCGAAGGACAATTCGCCTTAAACGGCATAACAGCCGACACGACCAAATTCTATTATATCACGTCGAATCTGGACTACAGATGCATGGAGGAGGTGCAAGACATAATAGGAAACCCTCCGGAAACCGACAAATACAAGAAAATAAAAGACGAGCTAATTCGGCGGCTGTCGACATCAGAGGAGCAGAGGATCCACCAACTCATAGAGCGAGAAGAGATCGGAGACCGGACACCATCCCAATTCCTACGTCACATCAGGAATTTGGCCGGCAGTACCGTGACTGACAAGTTCCTGCGGACGCTATTTTTAAATAGACTGCCAGCATCGATGCGTCCCATCCTCGCAACGCAAATGGACTCGCCGCTGGACAAGATGGCGGAACTGGCAGATAAAGTAAAAGAGCTCAACCCGTCGGGACAATGCTCGGCTGTGGCATCATCCGATACCAAATTCGACATCCTGCGTGAGCAAATGACCCGCCTAACGCAACAAGTAGCAGAGCTGACGAAACGCACCGCCGATGCCACGGAAAGCCGACGAAGCCGGGACCGCAGACCAGCACGAAACGGATGGCGAAGACGGAGCAGAACGCGAAGCCCATCCCAGCCAGGCGTCTGCTGGTATCACCGAAAATTCGGAGACCGCGCCACACGATGTACAACACCCTGCACACACGTCAGCCAGCAGGGAAACGAGACCGATCGGCCCTAGACGAGGCGAGGAGCGCCGATCCCAAAACAAGCCGCCTCTTCATGATGGATAAGGACACGAAGGTACAGTACCTCATCGATACCGGCGCCGATATTTGTGTATACCCGCGATCCCTAATAAAAGGACGACCGACGAAAAGTAACTACACCCTGTACGCAGCAAACGTGTCAACCATCTCGACGTATGGTGACATCGTCCTGCACCTAAACTTCGGGTTGCGTCGCGTCCTAACATGGAAATTCGTAATCGCGGACATTTCGAAACCCATAATCGGTGCTGACTTCTTAAAGAACTTCGGCTTGCTTGTAGATATTAAGAATAAGCGACTCATAGACAATAATACAAACGTTACAGCACGCGGAATATTAGGGACCGCCGATATAGAATCAATTAAAACGGTTGTCGGCGATTCACCCTACATCAAACTCCTAACCGCCTTCGTGGAAATAACTCGCCCGCCACAGACAAACAAAACAGCAAAACATAGCATTACACACCACATACAGACTACGGACGGACCACCGATTTTCGCGAAACCGAGGAGACTCGCCCCCGATAGGTTAAAAAGCGACAGACAGGAATTCCAACACCTTTTATCAGAAGGAGTGATTCGGCCATCCAAAAGTCCATGGGCCTCACCCCTTCACTTAGTCCAGAAAAAGGACAATGGATGGCGACCCTGCGGCGACTATCGCGCACTAAATACGCGCACAATCCCGGACCGTTACCCGTTGCCTCATATCGAAGATTTTTCCCAAGCTTTGCACGGAAAAACAATTTTTTCAAAATTAGACCTGGTTAAAGCATACCACCAAATTCCAATTGAACCCGCAGACATAGAGAAAACTGCAATTACAACTCCATTCGGTCTTTTTGAATACGTTAGGATGCCGTTCGGACTACGGAACTCTGCCCAGACATTTCAGAGATTTATCAACGAAGTTTTACGCGGTTTAGATTTCTGCTATGCATACCTAGACGACATATTAATAGCATCCAGGGACGAAACCGAACACTTAGATCATATTAAACAAATTTTTACACGCCTACAAGAATACGGAGTTGTAATTAATCCAGCTAAATGCACATTCGGCAAAGATACGATAGATTTTTTGGGATACACGGTAAATTGCAAAGGGACGACACCGAACCCAGACAAAGTAGAGGCAATCCGTAGTTTCCCCAAACCCACAAACGTACGCGAGTTGAGACGATTCTTAGGAATGGTCAACTTCTACCGCCGATTCATTCAAGGTGCAGCAAGATTGCAAGCCCCGTTGACCGACCTGTTGAAAGGTGCACCTACACGTGGAAACTCGCAGGTAAACTGGACACAAGACGCCGATATTGCCTTTGCACAGGTAAAGGAGGCACTAGCGCAAGCTACCCTCTTGGCGCATCCAGTACCTGGCGCGCAGTTGTCACTTAGTGTAGATGCATCCGACTACGCAATGGGTGCGGTTTTACAACAACGGGTCAGCAACACCTGGCAGCCTATAGCATTTTACACCAAAACCCTCTCCTCGGCACAACGAAAATACAGCGCGTACGACAGAGAACTGTTAGCAATGTACACCGCCGTGCGACGATTCCGTTACCAAATCGAAGGACAGGCAATCATAGTATTCACAGACCACAAACCTCTGGTTTACGCTTTTAAACAGCGGCCAGAGAAATGTACACCTAGACAATTCAGGCACCTAGATTTCATAGGACAATTCACGACGGACATACGACACGTCAACGGGACAGACAATATAGTCGCGAACGCTCTATCCCGGGTAGAGGAATTACACAGACCAGCATGCGTAGACATTAGACAAATAGCCGAAGCTCAAGAGTCAGATGAAGAGCTCCAACGTCTCTTACTGGCTGAGACGGCGCTTAATTTAAAAAAACTACGTTTTCCAACGGCTACCGGAGGAGATGTAGAGGTATATTGCGACATCGCCACACCTACCGTCCGACCATACGTGCCCAAAAATTATCGCCGACAAATTTTCAAAACTTTGCACGGTCTATCACACCCCGGAACAAGACCATCAAAAAAACTAATCGCGGACCGTTTCGTGTGGCCAGCAATGAACAGAGACTGCACCCAATGGACCAAAGAGTGCACCCAATGCCAACGAAACAAAATCACGCGCCATACAATATCACCAACAGGCAGGTTCGAACCACCGAACTCCAGATTCGAACATGTCCATATCGATATAGTAGGGCCACTACCGATTTCACAAGGATTTCGCTACTGTCTTACCTGCGTCGATCGCTTCACCCGTTGGCCAGAGGCGATCCCAATGGAAGACATCACCGCAGAGACAGTAGCGAGAACCTTGGTAACCGGATGGATTGCGCGTTTTGGGATACCCGCAAAAATCACCACTGACCAAGGCAGACAATTCGAGTCCCAGCTCTTCAAATAGTTAACTCGAAGAACCGGCGCCAAGCACATCAGAACGACGGCGTACAACCCAGCAGCTAACGGCATGGTCGAAAGACTCCACCGGCAATTAAAAGCCGCCATAAGGTGCTACGATACCGACGACTGGACAGAAGCCTTACCCCTTATATTATTAGGGATAAGGACCGCAGTGAAGGAAGACATACAAACAACCCCAGCAGAGATGGTCTACGGCAGCAACCTCCGACTTCCAGGAGAATTTTTCATGTCAAACCCAGAGACCGACATCTCAGAATTCGTAAACCAACTACGACACAAAATTCAAAAATTAAAACCGCGTCCAGCAACAAACCACGGTCACAAAAGTATATTCGTCCATAAAGATCTAGGCACAACCGAGTACGTCTTCCTCCGACACGATGCAGTAAAATCACCATTGCAATCTCCATACGACGGACCGTACAAAGTTTTGAAACGCGGAGATAAAAATTTTACCATACGAGTAGGCAGTCAGGAGAAAACAGTCTCAATAGATCGCTTAAAACCGGCGCATATAGTAAGCGATGAGCACGATAGTAGAGTGAAAAGCAAAGAAGCAAGCCACCGCGAAATTGCTAACGCGCCGCATAGCATCTTAAAAAACAGTTCAGCACCGATTACTACACGATCCGGCCGCACAGTTAAATTTACAGACCGATACATCGCGCGTTAAATTAAAGATACCACATGTATATACTTTAGCATATAAGACGAAAAACCCACTGTACACATATAATAAGGAACACCGCGAGCGGATACAAAATTTGTATTCTTTTTTTTTATATAGTCATAATATAGCGTTTACACTGGCAAGGGGGTGATGTAGCGGCACACGGTCGGCGACCGTAATAACCATAAAACTGTCCGCTTGCAGATGTCAAGGGTTCGACGGAGAGAAAACGTCCTTGACGTTTGCAAGACCCGGAAATTTCTTTGTCTCTTTGTTTTTTATCACTGCCACATGCACTGCAGGCCTAGTCGCGGAGAAAGTCGCCGGCCGCGTACCGCTACCCGGCCGAACGGCCAGCGCGCCCCTACAGCGAGGGTTCGACGATGGCTGCCTCCCCCGCCAAACTAAGCGGGGGAAAAGAAGACAGCGAGTCTCCCAAAAAGGCGTGGCCTTTTTGGGGGACATAATATAAATAACAGCGGCAAGAAACTGAAATTCTTCTCGTCTAAGCATTACGCCGAGCCTCTACACGTTTAACTATTCCGCCGCGCTCCATCTAGTATCCATCAGCACCGCGCGTCATTTTATATACATCTCCGAATAAAATCTAGTGCAATTTCACTCTGTGTCCTTCCGTTGTACCCCGAACACATTGCGTTACACAGATGATAACTAGAAAAGGCTCAATAACAAGTACGCAGTAGTTAACTTTTCATTCTTACAAGGCACAGTAACTCGATCAAAAACTACTATTTATATTTTGTTAAATATTTTGTATTTGTATTTATGTAAAAGACATCAACATATATTTTAAATGTTTTTTACGAAGTGCACCATAGATAAAGAAAACCATATAATTTGTCGAAAACTTCGGACGCCACTTTAATGGGCACAGTAATTAACACACTTAACCTATCTGGCTATCACACTGAACTGGAAATTAACAGTCATGGAATCCATATAATATCGGTTTTAAACAATGGAAACTGTTTGATGAGAATTTTTGGGTTCTCCATAATTCTTTCACGAATTGAAACCGATGTCATAATTGTTTTCAATCCCTACTTTATGAAGGTATATTCAAGTATGTAAACAAGTTTGAATCTTCTAAATTCTAGCAAAAGTCATCCGCAAATCTATTCGTAGCCTTCAAATAAAGATACAGAAAAAAGATGAAAATTTTATTCGACGCCACGAATAAATGTGCTTTGCATAAAAAATGTATGTATTGGAAGTGGATGTAAAATGAAATGTGCACTGATACTTTCTGGTAGAAAAATATCTTTACTTCGCGACATGTGAAGAAGCTCAAAGAAGAAGAAACTCAACGGGCTAGAATGCCGGACGAATAGATAGCACACTTTAAAGTTAACGTAATTTAGATTTATTTAAGGTAATAACCAAGATTCTAATACTATACAGATTTGTAAATTACTGTTATGAACATACACAAATGAAATAAATTACGTTACGCCAGTTTAAACAATTTTACTTAGAAGAAAAGAATTTTTATGGAAATATAGTGGGAAAAGTGATAGCATATTTAACTAAGAATTATGTTGCGGCGCCATGTAATTCCAAATAAAAAAACATGAAGAAAGTGTAGAAGAATATTTTTTGTTTGGGATTTAGTATTCGAGAAAATCGAGATTGAAAATTTGCTAAGCGATGTACATCGCTTATAGCTGGAAAAACGTATGTATGAAGTAAGAATTCAAACCTGGTTTTCTCGAAAACAAAATCCTAAAAAAAAAGAAGTTATTCCATATCATTTTCATTTCTTTTTTATGAAGAATAACCCGGTGCCCGCTTGTATATAGATTCAGGAATACCCTGCATTTTTCAACAGGATGATGCCGCGAATTTTTTTCTCGAGGATTGATCAGCAAGGTCATATCGCTAAAAATTTTGCGAAAATCATAACCATGCAAATGGCAGACAATTTCGAAACATTTCCGAATGACAAAAATGTATTTAAGATGAGAAGGAGCAAGAAGAGCAAAAACTAATAAAGAAACTACGTAGATAATAATGACTGTTAATAAATGGAAAGATGGAGTCACAAAACATTAGGCATCTGATATAATTCCTTGATTTATTAACATGCATAATTTTTAGTTATGTGTGCCAATATTTTGTCCCATTGTATTTCTATACAAATTCTGTTTTTCAAATAAAATTGTTTACACTTGCGAAATGCAATTTTATTTCATTTGTGTATGTTTATAGTGGTATGTTGCAAATTTATATGGAAACAGGATTTTGTTTGTAATGTTACGTAAATAAAAATAACATTAGTTTTAAAGTATGTCATCTTTTTGTCGGATACGGTATGTGGCGGCCACGGCGACAGGCATCGCACCGCGCTTGGCGAGCGAGAGCCGCGGGGATGCGAACGGCGGCCGACCCGATGTCGCCAACGATCTTTTGTCCGTCATTTGTTCGAACAGTCGAACTGAGTCGCGGCCCGGGTGTAAAAAAAAAAAAAAAAAAAAAAAAAAGTTAGTTTCGTTAACGTTGATTCTCGAGCGATCACGAATAAACAGTAAATCACGAATGGCTCTCGACTCCCACACTATATTACCTTGAAACGAAAACCAGGATACTTAGAACGCATAATCGGAGTCTTGAGACCAATCATCCACACCTTCCAATCTTTATTTGAAAAACGATTTTATGAATATTGATTTGTTTTTGTTTTCGAACAATATAAAGTACGTGTTGATAATTAAATAGTATTTTTATTAGTCGGGCAAATTCTCGACGAATAAAATGATTTATTTCGTACTCGTCGAATAAAGATACTTATTTTATTCGGACCCTCCAATGTCCAATAAAGATAAAGTATCTTTTGTTCGAAACGTTTTTATAATTTATTGTCTGAATAATGTACAACTTTGTTGGGTTGTCATTTGTTTCGCAATTACAATAATCTGCAATATTTATATCTTTTTTTATACAGCAAATTATACAGCATACTATTCGGAAGATGCAAATGAATATCAGCATAAATTATCCTGTAAAAATATCGTACCTTATTCATGATGAAATAGTCGAAAATGTAAAATGGTAGATGTTCTTAATCGAGTAGTACATATATTTAATCGATCCAAAAGTTCCAGTCATATTACTACGAGATCGATTAATATGGTATAAAACAATAATGCATCGTCATACATAATAAAATTCGTTGATTAGAAGTAAATTAAAAAGATTAAATATTTAAATTATAGAAAAAATTATAACTTAAATTACATTGCAGCTACTGCAGTAACTCGAAATTTTATATTATTTTCACGATTCCCTTAGTGTCGTTAATATTATTTATTCCAAGTAGAGAGAATAGCAAATATACGAGCAAACCCTAACAGAAAATTTGAAAAATTTGGAACATTGATTGCAATAGATTATGTTATTGAGGAATAGTCTTTTCTCTATTCCTGTGAAAAATAAACATCAATTATTTTACGTCCTCATTACTTTGGTCCACAATTTTCAATAAAGAAGAAGTAGACAACATTATGTAATATATCAGATAGGGTCTAGGATTTATTTAAAAATGGTTTCATCAAAAAGGAACAAAATACGTCGAGATACACCATATGCTGTGCAATGCTTCGAAATTCTCGTTTACGATAACAATGGTAAAAAGAAACTGCGTGCTGGAGCATAGTTTTGGGACAGACCTCTCGTCCTCGACAGCAATTCCAGAGAATACTATTTTATGACACCCTCAAGTGGCTTTCTCGTTTAGGGTTTCCGAGGAGAAGAATCAAGCCGTCAGAGGAATGACTAACAGACGACTCGAGGCAATAGATACGAATGTGCACACTGGAGGCGAGCAGGACAAAGATGGCTCTCAACATCGAGATCACATCGAATTAGGAAAGGACGAGAGAAATAGTATATGCTTTTTATAGAATTGTTCGATAAAATCCATTTAAGAAGAAATTATTTTTTAAAAAATTGACCTAAGTACCAAAAAGAAATTTTGTAGGAATTAAAGCTGGTTAAAACTACAGAAAATAATTGTAAAATTCAAGTTTTAAATTTTATCTTATTTTGTTAATAACAGATTAGCATACTGAAAATTTCATCGAAATCTGTAGAATATCATTCAAGTTACACAAGCCGATTTTGTTGAAACTTATGGAAGGCTTAAGTCTTCGAAAATATTTGAGGCGATCTTGTATCAGAAACCATCCGTATTGAAGATACTAGCGCGGCGGAGTGGTAATCACCGCCGCGGAATGAGAGTATCGATATTTACAATGTGGCTGCGAATTTCGAATAGTTTCTGCAGTTCTATCGTGCTTTTTTTAAATCCTTCGTGAAGTCTAAATTGAAATCATTTTTGTATTCCTTGCATGTTAATTAAAGCCTGCTTAAACCGCAATTAAATAACTACAAGATGAGTACTATTAAACGTTAAGATGTAGAACAAACTAGTATATCTTAATGTTCCTAACCGTATAACTAAATCAAAGATTTTAAACTTCAATTTAAAAATATTAATTTTACATCCTCATATTTAAGTATAGTTCATCGAAAGTTCATAGGAAGTCTCATTTTTTTCGTAAATTAAATTTGAAAAATTATTTTCTGCCAAAAGTTACCTCACTTGAGACCACCACTGTGCGATAATGCCATGACAGCATTTTCCACGCCGTGTGATCATTATTAATTTAATAGAATGCCCTTCGGACAAAGGAACGCCATAGCCACATTTCAAAGGTTAATGGACTCATTGCTATCCGTGATTTGGATGCGTCGTATTCGCACCCGATATCGTCACTCCGCGATATAAACTATCTCTCGGGTCGTAAAGCCGATTACGCTGCGCGACGGAGTGGATCGATATCGTTGTCCGTTTAATTAAAAAGGATAACTGTTTGGTTGATTTAGAATATGCCACTCAACAAGAATGAATAAGATTATGGCTGAATAAGTGTGAACTGAGCAACTGACAACTGATCGATGACTGGGGATTAAATGACGATGAATTGGCGAGTGACTACTACCCTAAGAAGAATCGGTTTCGAGTTTTTATACTGTTTTGTGGCCAGAAGACTCGAAATTGGTTGACCAGTGATGCGATGGAAGAGAATGTAAAGTGACATAGCACGCAGTGCCGCAGGTAGCAAGAAACCCTGGACGGGCGACCGAAGCGGTGCGTGCTAGCGACCCTATTATAAAAAATGCTGCCGATGAAGGTGTGCATTATTCAAAACTGCAGAAATGGCTTTATTGCCAGAAAGAAGATGGTTCGGAAAATCATAAACTTAGAAATTGCAAGAAAGAAGGCTATGGCTCTACAAATTGAAAACCTAATGAACGTGACCTTTTGTCGATTGCACGTCGTTCGTTGAAAGACTGTTAATTTGTATCGTTGAGCCGAAGATTCCCCGTCAATAAATGTTTTTTAAGGATAAAAGGGAAAGGTAGTTCTTCCCGGAGAAAGTTAGGCGGATGCAGCCCGAAAATTCCGTTGAAGGACGGAACAATCCGGTTTTCGAAGAAAAGTGCTACTCATATAATGTATTTAGTTACTCGCGCCCCGTCCCCCAGAACATTTAGAAAAATTGAAGAAATTAACAGAACGTCTCTGGAAAGCAAAAGTTACAAACTTGAAAACGTGATTTCCAACAATGCGAAGTAGCATATTTGGGACATGTAATAGAAGGAGACAAGATAAAGTATGCCCTGTAAAAGTTTTTCGCAACCCAAAAACATAAAAAGTATCCGCAAATTTGTATGACTCGCGGATTACTATCGCTGTTTTATAGAAAATTTTTCGCAAATTTTCAAACCGCTGACCGTTTCACTAAAAAAAGAAAAAGAAATTTGAACGGAATCCATCTAAGAAATTATCCACTGTGTCTCAGTTCGCAATAGAAGGGGTCTTTAGTTATGGCGAGCCAAAAAAGGCAAACTAATTATAGGACAGCCACTAGATTACTACAAGGAACAGAAATGAAGGAGTGCCTATTCGCTGCGTACTGTGCCTAGTGATCGGATCGATGCCGATACCATTGACGATATTTAATCAATTCGGTGGCAAAGTACTCAATAGGAAATCTGACAAAAGTATCGATACCCATTTGATACCTTACAAAAGTATTGATACCTGTTGGAATTTGCTAATAGTTTATTTACTAATAATGCAATACAAATATGATACAGTGTTTAATAAAGCATCTAGCGGATATAAAATGTACTTTGTGTGAAGAAGAGTGACTGTATGTGAAGTCGCGGAGATACTGTCTGATAGATCGTCTTCTAGGCTGACGAACGCCTCTGTAGTTCTATGGGAAGTAGCTTCTCGCATTGGAACGTGCGGTCCTTTTATACTATTCCTTCAGAAGGTCGGGCTTATACCTGCATTCATGAACCTCGGGGTTGTACCTTTATTTATTGCCCCTGTAGACATGTGTATGTGTGTGTGTGTGTGTGTGTGTGTGTGTGTGTGTGTGTGTGTGTGTGAGTATCCTTGTATATACCGACGATAGTCACACCAGCCGTAATTTATTGATTGATTAAACCACATTTTTCAGACATATTCTTTAACTTTATTCTATTTAAGGCCTTGGTTAACATGTCCGCTGGCATCTGGTCTGTGGGACAATATCTGTAGTCGACAATTTCTTGATTCATCAACTCCTTTATGAAGTGAAACTTCGTGTCGATATGTTTTGTCCTGTGGCTGAATTTCTTATTAAATGTGAGCTTAAGGCAGCTCTGATTGTCCTCATATATAATCTTTTTTTTTAATGTCCCCTAAAAAGTCTTTCAGCAATCGATCTATCCATATGCCTTCTTGTGTTGCCTCAGCTAGAGCGATGTATTCAGCTTTTGTTGAAGATAAAGCAACACATGTCTGCTTCCGACAGCCCCAACTTATAGATGATTCGAAATACTGAAACAAATAACCACTATTTGATTTTCTATCGGTGCGATTTTCAGCCCAGTCTGCATCAGCAAAACCGATGAGCCCCTTCTGTCCATCTGCTTGGCATAGCCTCAGTTCATAGTCTTTTGTTCCTTTAAGATATCTAAGAACTCTTTTTGCCTCTAGCCAATCATGAGCTGTGGGTTGCTTATTATGCTGACTCAATATCGTCACGCTTGCTGCTATATCTGGCCTCATGTTGACGGCTAAATATAATAATGCACCAATTAATTGCTGATATCTCTCACTGTTAGGCATTGGTGTCGTATCATCTCTTGATTTTACATATCCTGGATCTAGAGGAATGTTCGATGTTTTTGCTTCCTGTAAACCAAATCTGTCAATTAATGTTTCTATATATTTAGTTTGCTTTATGCAATAAAATCCTTGATTATTCTTTCTAATTTCGATGCCTAGATAATGCTTTAAAATTCCAAGATCTGTGAGATGAAACTTCTTTTTTAAAAATTCAGCAACTTCATTTATTTTATTGGTATCCTTGGATGCAGTTAAGAAATCATCAACATAAATAATCAAGTAGATAATTTCTGTTTTATTTCTTTTCGTGTACAAGCATGAATCCGTGTTGCTTTGTACAAATCCAAATTTCTTGAGCCAATCATCTAATTGGTCATTCCACACCTTCGCTCCCTGCTTTAGTCCGTAAATGCCCTTCCTCAATTTACATACGTGGTCCTCTTTTCCTGAAATAATATAACCTTCGGGTTGCTTCATGTAAATTGTTTCTTTCAGTTCTCCATTGAGGAATGCTGTTTTGGCATCGAAGTGTTTCATGGTCGTGTTTTTTATACCTCCTATTGTTAAAAGGGTCCTGAAAGTAGTTTGTCTTACCACTGGAGCAAAAACTTCGTCATAATCGGTGCCATATTTCTGTGAAAATCCTCGTGCAACGAGCCTTGCTTTATATCGCTCGACATTTCCATCAGCGTTTCGCTTTCTTTTAAAAACCCATTTACAAGTAACAATGACCCTGTCCTTTGGTTTTGGCACGATCTCCCATGTGCCATTTTCCTTTAATGAGTCGATCTCTTCGTCCATAGCCTTCTTCCAATAGTTTTTTTGGATCCAGCTAAAGCCCCCATTATGCTCCTTGGTTCATTATCTTCAGCTTTCAACATGTTTAATGTAGCCATGTATCGGTCTGGCGGTACACCCCTATTTGATCTCTCGGAACGTCTGCATTGATCAAGTTGAGTTTCATAATCAATCTGTCCACTGTATGTAGTATCGGTCTCATCGATAGATTCAATACTTGATTGCGTATCTGATGCTTCTGATTCTTCTTGGTGATGTTGTACTTGTTGTATCTCTTTATGAAAATCTGTATTTTCTGAAAGAATTACTTCATCACAAGCTGTATGAGTTGGAGATTCTTTTTCGGTTATTTTATCGAGAAAAGTTACATCTCGACTGGTTTTCACTCGATTTGTCTTTAAATCTAAAAGCCTATATGCTTTAGATTCTTCCGAGTAACCAACGAATGTATATTTCTCGGCCTTATCATCCAACTTTTTTCTTTGTTCTTTATGCACAAGAACATATGCATCGCAACCAAAAATATGTAAGTTGCTTACATCGGGCTTCTTTGAGTACCATAACTCATATGGGGTTTTTTCTTTTGCATTTGTCGGCAATCTGTTTTGTTTACAGCTTCACCCCAATATTTTTTTTCGAGATTTGCATCGAGTAGCATGCACCGTGCCATTTCAATCAATGATCCGTTTTTTCTTTCTGCTACTCCATTTTGCTGTGGTGAATAAGGAGCCGTACACTGCATCTCGATGCCTTAATTGTTTAAATACATCGTTAAGTTCTCATTGATGTATTCCCTTCCTCGATCAGATCGTATTATTTTTGGCTTCCTTTCAAACTGCGTCTTTACCGTCTCAATAAACTGTTTCATGAAGGACGCGGCTTCATTCTTTTGACTCATAAAATAAACTGTCGTATACTTGGAATAATCATCTATCAGAGTCAATAAATACCTTTTCTGACCTGGCGTTACTGTCTGCATAGGTCCACAAACATCTGTATGTATTAAATCTAATACTGCACGTGATTTATTGCTGGATTCTTTGGGAAAAGGTTGACGTGCCATTTTTCCATTTATACAGCATTCACAATATTCCCTTTATCCACAGTCTCTTACCTGGATACCTGTGGCTAATCCTTTTGTCGCCAAATCCTTAATTGCACTTAGCTCTCGGTGCCCGAAGCGCCTGTGCCACACATGTTGGCAATTGTCCCCATGCTTCGTTTTTATGGCTTCATTTGCTGCGCAGGCCCTTTCAGCTGTTTGTACCTGGTATAATTCCGGGGAAAGCCTTGCTATTGCCTGTAATTCCCCATTTTTGGTTATCTGGCACTCATTTTCTTCAAATACAAGTTTATAGCCTTTTTTGTCAACTTTTTCACCGACAATAAATTAGACCGTAGGCCCGGTACGTACAGGACATCGCGCACATTTATTTCAAAGATTTTTCCGTTAATAACTGCACACTTTATGACACCTGAACCGATGCCTTTCACTTCAGCGATATTTTCATCGTGGCGAGCCGTACATTGCCCTTTTTCTTCGGATCTATATGAATGAAAAAATCCATGGTTTTTACCATATGACTCGTAGCACCCGAGTCGACAAACCATATATTTTCTTTATTTTCTGCAGCTTTCACACGGAAACACGTTTCACCAGATATTTTTTCATCTTTCACTAAAATGCAGTAATCTTGAGAATGATTCTCTGAATTTTCATGTGACACTTTATTTGCTTTCTCTTGTTTCTTCTGCCAAGCCTTGTATTTTATGCATTCAGATTTGGAATGCCCAGGTTTCTTACAGAAAAAGCAACTCTTCTTGTTCTGCGTCGCACTTTCATTTCCTTTATGTATTGTCTTCATGGCTGTATCGTTACACCGCTAACTCTCTTTTACGTCTTTAGCTCCACGGCGACTTTTGTACTCGTCGATCAGCTTACTCTTCACGAATTGAGATGTTAAGTCCTTTTCAGGCCTACTCTCTAATGCTGTGACAAAGTGTATCGTATGACTCCGGAAGACTTCCTAGTAATACTGCCGCGATGAGCTAATCTGGCAAATCTAGCCCAAGTGCTGTCAACTGGTTTATGTTATTTGACATTCAAGTGATATGCGCCTCCATATCACCGTCTTCTTTTAGCACAGCTCTACATATTCGTTTGAGCAACAATACCTTGCTTGTCAATGTTGCATTTTGGTGGTATCCTTTAAATGCGTCCCATGTCTCTCGTGCTGTCTTGGCGTTCCTTATGTGCAACAGCTGATCGTCTTCTGCGAGAAGTCCTATCGTTGCACGTGCCTGATCATCCTTTTGAGACCATGCTGCATCCACCGGCGTAGGCATTTCTTCCATGAATTGAACAACTTCCCACAATTTTTCTTTAATCAGCAGGAGTTCCACCTTATAACTCCATACTGCGTAATTTTCTCCGTTGAACTTCTGGATGGCAAATCGAAATCCTGTACCGTCTGCCATTGTAGAATAAACTTTATCACTTCACCTTTTCTTCACGAAAAAAAATTGGTTGTTTCACACTTTTTTGTATTATCCTTATTACACTTTATTCACACTAGAGACTGGGCCCATAACCTGTTGGAATTTGCTAATTGTTTATTTACTATTAATGCAATACAAATATGATACAGTGTTTAATAAAGCATCTAGCGGATTTAAAATGTACTTTGTGTGAAGAAAAGTGACTGTATGTGAAGTCGCGAAGATACTGTCTGAGAGATCGTCACCTAGGCTGACGAACGACAGTGCAGTTCTATGGGAAGTAGTTTCTCGCACTGGAACGTGCAGTCCTTTTATACTATTCCTTCAGAAGGTCGGGCTTGTACCTGCATTTATGAACCTCGGGGATGTACCTTTATTTATTGCCCCTGTAGACATGTGTGTGTATATGTGTGAGTATCATTGTATATACCAACAATACCTATCTGAGATTAAAAGTCATTAAAATAATAACAGCAATAATATTAAACTAGTATAATCATTTTCATTTTCCATTTTTGTAGTATTGTCAGTGATGATTGGAACGATTTCGCATTCTAGTCTCTATTTTACAAATGTTCCATGTAAATAATTAGATATTGTCATAGCCATTCGATTTTCTGTTAATTTGAATATTTCAATCGGACACGATTTCATTTCAAAATTCGGAATTGTGAAAAAGGCATCAGTGTTTCTGTTCGTCCATAGTTATACGTACATCCTTAGCTGTTAGTAATTCCTTCTTCACATCGTTCTTTTCTTTTCCACATTTTTCATACAGGAGTTTCTATAAAGTTTTTAGGGTCAAGGTACGTACTTCATTAATTGTCTGAAACCCTTATCGGTGATATTATATTTGATAATTCCGTCCAAGAATCAAATTATTCAGAGCAAGTGTAAAATTGAAGCGGTTCAAATTACGGCGACAGCGAGTTTCGAGTGTTGACGTTCGAGTTACATAAATTACTCACATGATTTTGAATACATTGTTTCACTCAATCGCAGCTCGTCTCACTCACCGTGTCAACTGTAAACAAATGAACGAGACGAAACAAAAGTTACTACTACGAGACGAGATAAAAGTGTATTCAGGTACAGTTAGAAAATTATTTAAGAGAAACATTTCAGAAAGCTAGATCCATTCATCTATTGGAAAGATATTGTAAAAAAATACAGCAAAATATTTGCGTTTGCCAAAAAATATTTTTGAATACTGCCTACTTCAGTGCCGGCAGAACACGTGTTCTCTAAAACTGAAGAATTGATTTATAAAAAGAGAAATTGGCTAAAAGATAATAGAGTTAATAAAATATTATTTTTTAGTAGTTGTATTAATCTCTACTTTATAAATCTTCGTTTTTAATAAACAAATAAAAATTATTAAATAAGTCATGTGTTATTGAATACTACTACCTCGTAGATGTAGGTAATTACCATACAGAAATACGGTTTCATGGTGAATATAAAACAGAATTTTATTATAGTAGGACATATTCTTTATTGTAAACTTCCGATCATCAATAACAGATTCTAATTCAATAAAAATTGTAATCTGAATTAGTTGTATAGTTTAAAGATGAAAATGAAGACTTTAGTATAATATTATTGCTATTATTATTTTAATAATTTTTAATATCTGAGATATATAAATATTTCAGTGAATTCTCAAATGGTTATTCAATATTTCGAAAGATATATAAGGGGGATAAAATTTATCACAGATTGTCTCAAACGAGTACCGTTACCTAAGTAAAATGTCAAACAGGTATCGATACTTCCGTAAGGTATTAAACAGGTGTCGATACTTTACCAACATCTTTGATACTATTCGGATTGCTATCGATACGTATCGATTTGGTATCGATTCGATTACAAATGTGTCCAACATTTCAGGCCATATATGTACACTGCTGAACAAAGTGATACTTAATTATCACTTTGAAATTAAAAAAAAAACATAAAAATGAAATCAAATTGCGCAATTCGTTTAAGTTTTAGTAATGTGTGGACAGTCCTTCACGTTAGTAGGTATGCTAGTAATCGCCTTGGGAGGGGAAAGTCCTCGCCCCCACCCGCGGCTGTGTCAGCAGATTTGCTTGCGCAGATCGGCTCCCTGATCAATGCCAAATTGATATCGTTCAGGAGAGAGCTGGTTCCGCGGTGCAGACCTCCCCTCTGTCGATGGACAGGAAAAGGGGGGAAAGGGCAGCAGTACGGGAAGGCTGTGGCCGCTAAGGCGGCCCAGGCACAGCTCACTCAACCGCGGGCCGCCCCTGCCGTTGCGCCACCCTCCACCACATCTCAAACTGAGGTGTGGTCTCAAGTAGTTGGCCGGAAGGCTAAAACGGCGGCTGCCGCCGTTAAACCTGCGGCAGCTGCCAAAGCTGCACCGTCCGGGAGGGCGGCCAAGCGGGTGGCACCGGCGGCCCCCAATAGGGCTCCCCTGCCGCCGCATCTGCCCCGCACGGCTGCCATCACAATGACAGTGCGGCCGGCGGGGCGATGACGTATGCTGAGGCGGTGACCACTGCCAGGTCCACAGTGGACCTGGCAGAAATTGACATCGCCTCATTGAAGCTCAGGAGGGCGGTGTCGTAATATTGGTGGTCCCCGGCGCGACTGCTGTTTTGGGTGCGGCAGTCAGGACCACAAAGTGGCTGGCTGCACTGCAAAGCCAAATTTCCCGCTTTGTGCGGGCGTAGGCAAGTTGGCCGGCCACCGCCTCCATGGCCGGGCGTACCCCGCCACCGCGAGACGCAGCAGGCGTAGCAGGGGAGGAAGGCCACGGTGGTCAACGCGGCGGCCAACGTGGCAAACAAAAAGAATTCGGCACCTAAGGATGCCACCGTCGCGCCCGCGGGGGCGGGTGGGGCTAATAAAACCACAGACGCCACCGCTCCCGCGGCCGCGATGGATATCGAGACAAATGAGTAATAGGGCCTAGTGGCCCTATTATTCAGGCCAACCTGAACCGCTCGGCCAGGGCACAAGACCTTTTTGTGCAATTCCTGGCCGTGCGGGGTGCCGGGTTGGCCGTAGCGGCGGAGCCGTACAGATTCCCCGACCATCCACATTGGATAGGGGACTCGAGCGGCTCCGCCGCTATAATATGGGCAGGCCGGCCGGGGTCCCCGGCGTGCTCGGTTATCGAGCGCGGCCAGGGATAACTGGCCGTTGACTGGGGCGGCACCGCGATTGTGGCTATCTACGCACCTCCGAGATGGTCCCTCGAGGAATTCGAACAGTATCTGGACGGGGTGGGGAGATGCGTCCCCCGGTGCCAACCTCGTCCGGTGCTGGTCCTGGGGGACATCAACGCCAAGTCTTCAGCTTGGGGTTCCCCCAGGATAGACCCGCGGGGCCGGGAAGTGCTTGATTGGGCGGCGGGACTCGAGCTCCGTCTTTTAAACACGGGCTCGATCCATCCCCCCCGGCCGCGCGCCGTATTACGGGGTGGAGGGTGGCACAGCAGGTCGAGACACTGTCTGACCATAGATACATTGTTCTCGGCCTCTCCGCAGCCCCATCGACACCCCGACGTCGTCCCGCTGATGAGGGATCGCCTCCACCGCGATGGGCGCTGAAGCGCCTCGACCAGGACGCTCTGATGGCGGCAGTCAATGTCGTGGCCTGGCCAGCCACACCGGCCGAGCCAGTCGACGGGACAGGCGAAGCCCATTGATTCCGGGGTACAATGACGTCGGTTTGCGACGACGCCATGCCCCGGGCGAAGCTCTTCCCGAGGAAGGCGGTGTACTTGTGGTCGCGCGCGATAGCGGATTTACGCAAAGAGTGCGTCCGCGCGCGACGCCAGTAAGCCCGCACCCGTCGACGACGACGTTCCGACGCGGAGCTGGCTATCCAGCTGTATGGGCGATGCAGGGAGAAGGTGATCGCCCTGCAGCTGGCCATCAGGCGGGCAAAAGACCAGGCCTGGCGCGACCTTGGCGATGGGACGGTTACGTCCTCGGGCGCCCCCTGTGACGGAGAGACTGGATCCGGGGATGCTAGGGCGGGTCGTGGACGTCTTATTTCCCGTCAGCGGGGAGGCGTCCCGGCCGGACCCTGAGCCAGGGGAAGTACAGTGGTCCCCGGATCTGGAGGTCGCGGCGGTGGAAATGGTCAGGGTAGTTAAATGGCTCCGGGGCAAAAATAGGGCCCCGGGGCCGGTCGGTATCCCTGGCCGGGTCTGGTTGCTCGCCTTGTGCGTCCTGGGCGAGAGGATAAAAAGCCTCTACTCCGGGCTCCTGAGGTCAGGGACGTTCTCGGACCTCTGGAGAGAAAGTCGGATGGTCCTCTTAAGGAAGGAAGGGAGGCCTGCGGATTCTCCCTCCGCGTACCGGCCCATTTGTCTCCTGGACGAGGCGGGCAAGATCTTTGAGAAGATTATTGTTGCCCGCCTCGCCAGGCACCTGTCCCGCAATGGCCCCGATCTGGCGGACAGCCAGTTCGGCTTCCGGGAGGGGCGGTCGACGGTCGACGCAATCGACCGTCTAAAGTCCCTGACGGACAATGCCGTGGCACGGGACGAGGTGTGCTTGGCAGTGTCCATTGAAATCGTCAATGCGTCCAACACACTGCCCTGGTCCGCCATTAGGGAGGCTCTGGTTGAGGACCTGGTGCCTCTCTATCTGAGGCGGGTGATCGGGGCCTACCTGCGGGACAGATGGGTAGAATACCCGGGCCGGTACGGGATGATTCGGAGGGAAGTGGACCGCGGGGTCCCACAGGGGACCGTGTTAGGACTACTGCTGTGGGATCTGGGATATAACGCGGTCCTGGAGAAGGCCTCCCTGCCCGACGGTGTCACCCTTGTCTGCTACGCAGATGATACGTTGGTGGTCACCGTCGGGGACACCTTCGAGAGGACCATTCGACAAGCGGGATAGCGCAGGAGAAAGCCGAAGCCGTCTGGTTTCACGGACGGCCTCAGTTCGCGGCCACCGGCCAGATCGTGGATCCGGGTTGGAGTAGCTTTCGTCGAGGTGAAGTCCGAGATCAAGTATCTCGGATTGATCCTCTACAGCCACTGGAGGTTCGGGGCGCATTTCGGCCGCCTCTTCCCCCGAGTTCAGAGGGCGGCGGCGTCGTTAGGCCGCCTGTTGCCCAATCTCGGGGGACCGGGTGATATGGTGCGCCGCCTATACCTAGGCGTGGCGCGGTCCATGGCCTTATACGGCTCCCCTATTTGGGCGCCGTACGCGAGAGCAAGGCGGCGCAACACTATGTTGTTGCGAAATGGCACTTCGCCTTATAAGAGGGGGGTGTTGCAGGGGCCCTGGGCACCTCTTTGTGCTGTCGCCGAGACGTGGCGGTGCGGGGCGCGGCCCCCCGCACCTACAAATTAACATCATGATTTGAGGAGGGAGAACTCATCTCCCCCCTCCGGGATGCGGCCGCTCAGCCCCTTTTCCATCTTGGTGGCCGGCCAGGCGAGGGGAGCTGCGGTAGTGTTCTTAAGGGCCCGGGTCGCCGCACACTATGACGACCCACACATAGAAGAAAACCATATACGTATATTAGTTTTAGAGGTTTCTATCGACCAAAACTGACGCTTTAATATCGAAGTATGCAGTTCACAAGTGGAAAATTTAGATTCCGGAAAGACTAAACGACTGGGCTTCGGATGTAGAAATATCCGTTTTGCAGTTATTGCGGAGATATTTGCAATATTCGGCCAGAGTGGTGTCAATCTCACGAGCATGACGTCATAAGATGGCCGCCGCTAACAGTTTTTCGTAAATATCGAGAGATATAGAGCTCGAATCGAAAATGCACAACCGAAGCCCAGTAGATAAGGCACGTACAAAGGCAATGGAGTGTATTTTCAGTTGATTTTTTAGTTAATTAAGACACAGGAGTAGTTGGTAGGAATTGTATCCGAAACACCAACTCGAGCTTCCGACATTTCTCACTACTAGCGTCACAGTTCTCTTCCAACCAACAAGCTGCACCACAGCGAGCTTGCCGGTATAGTTACTTACAGTCGATAATACCGATCGACACAAATTACATAGTTTTATACTTCCATTCCAAATATTTTGACCATTACTAGACCAGGGGAAGGTGGCGTGCGGGGCAGTCGTGAGCGGCGCGGCAGTTCCAGCAAGAACGCTCGTCGAATATTGTAAATATCTCAACAATAATAAAGAAATGGTCATTTCTACAACCGAAGCCCAACAGCTTAGACTTTTCTGAATCGAGATGTCCAACTCCCGAACTGTTCACTGGAATATTGGCACGTCCATCTTGGTTGATACGAACAGTTGTCACGAAGATATTCTGCCGCGCGCTAGGTTTCTTGACCAGGGGAAGGTGGCGTGCGGGGCAGTCGTGAGCGGCGCGGCAGTTCCAGCAAGAACGCTCGTCGAATATTGTAAATATCTCAACAATAATAAAGAAATGGTCATTTCTACAACCGAAGCCCATCAGCTTAGACTTTTCTGAATCGAGATGTCCAACTCCCGAACTGCTCACTGGAATATTGGCACGTCCATCTTGGTTGATACGAACAGTTGTCACGAAGTTAGGGTGGATTGGTGTTTATTTCATCTTGTTTATTAATTTATTATCAAAATAAAAATGGATTAAATTCTGTGTTAGTGCTCGTGGTGCTCCTTGTGAGTGTCGAGCTTTGTAGAAGTTTGCACGTGGTGTGCCGTCCAAGTAATATGGTTTTTCTGTGTCTTGTGAGCCCCTTATGGTCTCGTGTGTGGTGAGTCCCTTGTGGCCTCGTGTGTAGTGAACCGTTGGTGCTGACGAGGTTCTTCTCCTGACTGGGTTGTCTTGTCTCTACTCTTGTCTGTCCCTCTTGTCTGTCCCGTTAGTCTGTTCGTCTTGTCTGTTCCGCTAGTCTGTCTTGTCTTGTCTGTCCCGCTTGTCTGTTCCGCTAGTCTGTTTTGTCTGTTTTCTAGAGGACCGGAGTCATGCCTAATATCACCTCGGTCCTCCCTACTTCTCTTAACCTAGGGTGGGCGGCAAGGAATTACGGTCCAATCACTGCAATCCCAAATCCAGTGAGACTGCCCCAAAACGGTGGGCCGGGAGTTAGGAGGGAGAGTGGCAAAATAACTCCTGCTAGACATCCCGCGTTGATGGGCCTACGTGCCCGAACAATGCCAGACCCAACCGTAATTGACTGGACCGTAATCAAGGACCAGGAGACGTTATGACGGTGCCGCACGTGCCCGGGAACGGCCCGGGACAGACCCATACCGTCCGGGTACCCAAGCACATGGCCCCTGCCATAAATCCTGGCCACTTGGCCGTAACATTCTGGGACTCTAACAATTTTAAGTAATCGGGTTGGTGATGTAGGAATTTTAATATTGATTGGTATTATTTCTATTTATGGTTCTTGACATTTATTATTGTATAGGTTAAGATTTTTATGTATATAGTTCGTTTATTTAAAAAAGTGAGGGTGATGGAGCAATTCGGAAGTAAAATAAATAACAGGAATGATAAAAATTATGTTTTATTCATAAGAATGAATTAAAATTAATCCTTTGCGCTCGAGCGACGCCGATACGGCGCCCGGCCGATTTGAAGTGTCACCACGGTCAGCGCAGCTGCGGCACCCGGCTGATTTGAAGTCTCAAATTGCGGGACGCTCTTGCGGCAAGTGTCAACTCGAGCGATGCTGCTACGCCGCTATGGTTGTTTGTAACTCGATCTGCTTATTTACGATGATCGATAAGATATTTTTCTCGGAAATACTTTCGTGGACTAGGCTTGGCTGGCATTGTAGCCAAATCTTAGCTCAGTTTAGTTAGTCTCAGCGTTGCATTCGCTTGAAACAGTCTTGCCAGTATAAATAGTAGCTAAAAAGTGTTTGAGCCCTAAAAATATGGAGGAAGAACAAATCAGCTCAAGTTCGGACGAATTCGATTTTGCCGCTTTGGATGAAGAAATTACGCTGATTTCCGACGGATTACGCCGTGAAACGAACGAATCCAGTGAAGATAGTGATACAGTAAGAGGTGTGAGAGGGCGAAAAATTAGAATTATAGAGAGCGACAGTGAAGTTGAAAGTGATGCTGAAAGAGAAATTGAAAATGAAGCTGCGGAAGGTGCAAGCAGTTCAGCATGGGTACTTTGCGAAGACTACGACGAAGTGCCGTCAAACATTCAATTTATACCTGGCGAAAATCCCACAGCATCACGAATACTTTCGAAAATAAAAGAACCACAGGATTTTTTTAAACTGTTTTTCACACATGATCTCGTGAAAAAAATTATTTCTGAAACAAATGTCTACGCAAAAACAAAATTGGAAGGGAAGACACTGTCTGCGAATTCCGTATGGCGAAGCTGGCGTTATGTCACCAACGAGGAATTCTGGGCATTTATTGCTGTCATAATAAATATGGGGACAATGCCGTTAGCCAATTTACAGGAATATTGGTCGCGGAATAACGTCAGCTATATTCCGTTCTATTCGGAGACATTTACAAGGGACCGATTCAGTCAAATATTCTGAATGCTCCATCTTCAAACTATTGCAACGCGCAACACCAATCCGCGAACGCGCCTACAACGCATAAGTTGCTTCTTGGATTATATCAACGGGAAGTATTTGGATTATTTTACACCGGGCGAACAAATATGTGTGGACGAGTCAACTATAAAATTCAAGGGTCGAATTTCGTTCATCACGTACAATCCGAAGAAACCGACAAAATGGGGTATCAGAGTTTATACTCTAGCTGACTCAAAGACTGGCTACATTTGCTGTATTTTGCCATATTATGGATCGCTAACAACAGAGCTCTTGGTCAGACCCGATTTACCAGTGTCAACAAGAATTCCGTTACATTTGTATCAAATGTTGTTGGATGAAATTCCAGGTGCTCAGGGGCACCATATGTTCACGGACCGCTATTACACCAGTTATTTCTTAGCTCATGAACTAGCCAAACTGAAGTGTAACATTACTGGAACAATCTTAGCAAACAGAAAAGAATTGCCCAAAGAAATAAAAAAGCCGAAGTTTTTGACAAAATCCACGGTCGCGTATCGACGGGGCAACACCTTAGTCTTAGGGTGGAAAGATAAGAGGGTTGTCACTTGTTTGGCTACGAGGGGTGACACTGGAATGACGACGGTCAAAAGAATTACACGAGGTGGTGTGTTGATCGGGCGGACCAATATGCATCAACCTATTGTTTCCTGCGAAAATCGCTTAAATGGTGGCGTAAACTATTTTTTGGGGGCATGGAAATTTGCCTGATCAATTCATACATTTTATATAAATTAGAGACGACAAAAAAGGGGGAAAAGCCACTGAGCCATTTGCGATTTCTGAAAACGATTGTCAACCAATTGAGAGGATCATATCGCCAGCAACGAGAGCAAGCGTCTACGTCGCATTCCGATGAAATCCGACTAAACGGGAAGCTTCACGTAATGCTAAAAGGGCCTAAAAGGGACTGCAAGTTTTGTTCTGACCGTAACACGCCTGGAGGTAGGCGGGAAATGTCATATTACTGTCATACGTGTCCTGATAAACCTAGGATGCATCTTGGATATTGTTTTACAAGATATCACACCAAAACTAATTACAGAGTGTAATATTTATCAAAGTTTGTTGTTTTCAACATATAAATAAGTAAACTAGTGAAATATTATTTTTATACATTTATTTGTTAATAAATATTTTTAAACCACTTCTAAAATATTTGCATAATTTGTCCGAAATCGTCTCGAGTTGCTGGTTTGCTGACAGTGCAGTGAAAGATCAGCTGTACGTTGTACAAGGTCAGTGCCCTTCGACATCGTGAATTTCAGCCAGCAAATGCATCCTCAACTAAATGGGTGAGTTTCTTACTGATAATATTTTTCATATCTCTCTAATAAACAAATGCTTTACGTCCCTTAACGCGATTCTTTATTATTAAATCAGCTTTGCAAATCATTCGTTGAATTCTGTTCGTACACGGAATTATTCAAATTAAAAAGATAATTAAAAGATAATTAAAAACACTAACTTTATTTTAATTGACCCTGATACAAAAAGTACAAAAATCACTTTTACTTATATTAATATTACTTTATTCTTCTACAACACACGCACACACATTTTAAAATCATTACATTTAATAAAAATTAACGATATATTTGGCGCTCCCTCCTCTCCCTCCTCTTCCTCCTCTTCCTCCCCTTCCTCCTCTTCCTCCACTTCCTCCTCTTCCTCCTCTTCCGCCTCTTCCTCTTCTTTTTTTCCCTTTTTTGCCCCTCTTCTGGGGGCCATAAACAGTTTTTTTTTTAAGTTTTTTCAGCTCTCTCTGCAACGTATAAGTATATATTATTATTATTATTTGTTATTATACATATATTACTATATTCAATTATATATAAAAGTATTTTTCATTTACTTACATTAGCAGCAACTAGGTTCGCCAGGTTAGGCCTAGCTGTCCCCCGAGCCAGCTGGCATAATATATTTCGCCACTGCGACTGTAACATAACAGCAGAAATAGAAGTATATATATTATAATTATACATTCTGTTTTTACACATATATTGCATATACTTACAGCTCTCCCAGACTCGTACGCGGCAGCGATTTCTCGCTGCCGCACCAGAATTGAGTCGAGCGATTCTGCGGCGTTCTCCGCTGCCGCGGTTGCTGTTGTAGCGGAGCTCGTCTCCGCTGCTGCGTTACACGTAGTTGTTGCGGAGGTTGCCTCCGCTGCGGCGTTAGTTGTAGCTGCGGAGGCTGCCTCCGCTGCTGCGTTAATTGTAGCTGCGGAGGCTGCCTCCGCTGCTGTGACCGTGTTGTTCAGTATAATATTTTCCATTTTATTTGTAATGTTATCCATGGTTCTAAAAAAAAAATAATATTATTAACACATTGCGGACGGCTCACGAGATATCTCGTGGCAACAAGCAACCAGCCGCAAATATTTCTGTTACGTAACCATGGTAACGAAGCCTCTCGCATTCCTAAGTAATTGTAGCGAAGCAAATGAATCATTCCAAGAATGTAAAAAATCTTATATAGTAAACAGATATATAAACTATGTATATATAGTATTATTTAAGAATACTAAATGCAAATTAGAAATGTGTGTTAAAATAAATTGCTACAATTACTAGAACAAATTTCTACAAACGTTTACGCACATTTCTAATTTGCATTTAGTATTCTTAAATAATATTATATATACATAGTTTATATATCTGTTTATTATATAAGATTTTTTACATTCTTGGAATGGTTCATTTGTTACGCTACAATTACTTAGGAATGCGAGAGGCTTCGTTACCATGGTTATGTAACAGAAATTGTATGTACTTACATGCAATCCTACGTCTTCAAGACTTGAACGTTGAATGAAACTACGACCCTTCGAAATAATATCATTGGTTGTCTGGCAATTGTTCAAATAATATCATTGGTTGTCTGCCAAGGGTTCAAATAATATCATTGGTTGTCTGCCAATTGTTCAAATAATATCATTGGTTGTCTGCCAAGGGTTCAAATAATATCATTGGTTGTCTGTCAATTGTTCAAATAATATCATTGGTTGTCTGCCAATTGTTCAAATAATATCATTGGTTGTGTGCCAATGGCAATGTCCAATGGTAGCATCGCAAGCATAACCTGCGTTTTTTCGTCGCGTTCAGTCGTAATATGTTCTCCAAGTGATACGGTCTAGGAGTGCAAAGCGCGCGATTTCTATTTCTTATAATTTTAGATTTTTTCTATTTCATTCTATTTAATTCTATTTCATTCTATTTCATTCTATTTCATTCTATTTTATTCTATTTAATTCTATTCATTTTGATTCTACTTTTATATTCTACTCTATTCGGCATTATTCTACTACATTTCATTGTAAACAATAGAAACAGATAAATTTAACAATTTCAAAAGTGGAGCGAAACGATGCCAAAGGTTGTGAATTCAATGAATTGGGAGGATGTGGTTTCTTCCCAATTGTTCAGATATATGAAGGGGGGTGCATCGAAACACCTGACCTTGACCAGACCAAGATACAGCAAAAGAAAAATTATGAAGGAGAGGTAAGTGAATATTTTGTTTCGTTACTATGATTTCGGTAATATGTTTCGATATAATTTAAATGGTAAGAAGTTCTCATTTCTGCTGGAAATACATTTTTTCGCTTTCTCGCTTTTGTACTTTCATTTCTCGGATTTTTATGATATTGACATATGCTGTAGTCCATATTCAATCATTAGAATGAAGTTGTAAAACAAAATCGACGGGTCGAAGTAGTTGATTAGTGTCATTTATACGTTATTTATATTTCACGTAAATTTCTGTATCATCGAAAGCACTGACATCGAGATATCCCTTCCTTTTTCTTGGGATCTTCGTCACGTACAAATGCTTTCCCGGTTGTATGGACGTATGTTCCTATTGTTTGACGAACAGATGGGGTCGAAAGGAAATTTTAGGACTATTGTCGTAAAGAAAGCTGATTGCCTTCGTGTGTCCCTAAAGAAAGAAATTAGAAGGCCGAGGATCTGGAACTCGTTGCTTTTACGACCGGTCCTTGAGACCCGGTCGCGTACGGCACGCAGATGGGAAGGTTACAATTTCCGCGTCCGACAATTCATTCCCTCCCACGGTGAGGGCCCACTGCAGATATTATTTCAATACGTATTCTGCATTTGTTTGCAACAAACGTTTTCTCTTCAATCTTCTGCAAAGAGCGTAGCCGACTCAAGATGGTCAGAATTGTCCTTACAGGTTTTTCAATGAGTACTATACCGTTCGATCTAAATAAATTGATATTATTAATTAAACAATGTGAGCCAGTCACTGTGCCGTTGCAACCATTTCGAATCATAACCTGGAGTAAGCCGTTCAATCTTTCCATTTTAATTGAACACTTGCAAATGATAACGATGACAATACAAGTAGCAACGATTTGTTGCATAGCAATACGGCCCACCGGTCAGTTAGTGTCTAGTTTAGAGCATCTATGAGGCCGAAGCCTGCTCTGACCGGGCGAAGTGGTGCTCACTTATGCCGGTCGATGGTAAGTCAGCGGTGAACAGCTGCGAAGGAACCGGGACTTGGATCCATCGCGCCCTCGCTGTTAAGTTCATTGGACCGGGGAGTCAGAAGACCCGGTCTTGACTCATCTGTCGGCTGCAAGGAGTTGTATGTTTGTTTTAAGTATTTCGCCGGCTATAAAGCCGGCGATAATAATATGAAAGTAGTGATGGTCGTTCTGCCAGGCGACCGCGGAGGCGGGTGCTCGGCACCGCACGCCAACCGCTACAACGGCATTTCTTGCCGTGTTGCCGCCCCCAAGACACCACACGACAGCAATAGTGCAGCGTGCTAGGCCAGCGGGCGGCTATTTACGTATTTGGTCCTTTAAAATTTATAGAGCTGACTGCTGAACCCAACACAGCCAGCCCGTGTCATCGAAGTAATTTTGGCACCGCTCGACAAACCAAAGAGCTGCGGATGCATTCTACCCAGACAAGCCCGAAGGCCGCGGGTAGGAAATACACCACCGACAAGCCCGAGGGCCGCGGGTGGTAGTAGCAATAATACCGTCGACCACGGTAGCGGGCGCCAAGCGCCACACGCAAGCACCGCGTCGACCCAGCGTCACAGACCTGTAGTAGGGAAGTCAATTGTAATCATGTCATGCACCACCATGTTCATATCTTTGATTGGCCCCTGCTCTTGCCTCTCTTGTCACCTGCTAGCGCGCACATGAACATAACGAGATCCATGTCCAGTTCTAACAAGTTACTTCCCTGCGCGCAGGTCCTAGCAAAAGAAACGCTCGCCGCTAACGCAGAGGGATGCCATTGCCCTATTTCGCCGCCCATACAGATGTGCGTTGCCCAGTCTCCGCCGCGAGGAGGCGGGGTTGGTTTTTGGAGACTGGCCCACCGGTCAACAAAAATTGCTGCGCAAAATTTCAACCCGGTTGCAAGCTGTGGTTATCTCTGACTATCACGAAGTCAAATAATATTAATGCGCCATTGGAGTTCAGTAATGATGTAGCACAAATCTAAGCTCAATCAAAATTTATTGTACGTATCTATTATTTAAAAAATATAATATTATATATTAGAACTTAGACTTATATGTGGGATTAATTTATAATAGAGTTGAATATAATTTTTATTTTGATTTCTCGGTTCGAGAGATATGAAATTATCTAATTGAATAATTGAATTTGATTTCTAATATACAGTTACGGGGTAATTTTCTTAGAAATAAATAATTGGGTTATAGTTAATTAGTACTATGATTGTAATAATATAATTTATTTTATTTAGGTTTATTTGATTGAATTATATTGAACTGTTAATTATATGAATTAATTTGCTTTGTTGGAGTGAGAATATATATATATATTATTTTAATTGCGGCTAAAAAATTGGCTACAAAATATTTTTCATACATACAATTTATGAATTTATCTAAAAATTTAAATAGTTTTCATACGAGTGAAAAGTAGAGATTAATTTTTAATATTACATGAAAGTTTGAATAAGAAATTTAAATTAAATAATGGTAAATTCAGTGCGCCAGCACCAACGGTTCAACTGCTGTTGTTCGTTATTTTAAGAATTTTTAGGGGCTGCAGTTATCTCGATGGTAAATTTTAATAATTATCTGGGTTGAATAAATTTATGCGAACCGTACAAATTGCCCGTCACTGTCATTATAAATGGAATAAGTCGTAACGTTGTAAAAGTATGGGACAATGTTTTCATTAAAATTTTAGTTTAACAATAAGTGTTTCATTTACATTGAAAAGATTCTGAATGAGGAAAATTTTATTATTTGCACAAATTATAAATATTATTGATTTCTTAATTTAATATATTTGAAAAAAGGAATTACATGATTATAAGTTATAGTATTTATTTACGAATAAATTTAATGATTTTAAAATGTGTGTGCGTGTGTTGTAGAAGAAGAAAGTAATATAAGTAAAATTGATTTTTTTCGTACTTTTTGTATCAGGGTTAATTAAAATAAAGTTAGTGTTTTTAATTATCTCGAAAGTAAAAGAGTTAATTTAATATTTCTGTTATGTATCATAATAGTTATTAATAATGAATTGATGAGTTTATGTTGGAAGAAAATCCTAACTTTGGCATTGTTAGTTGTTACATTTTTTATTGGAATCTTTTTTTTTCTTTTCTTTTTTACGGACATTATTATTTCATACTTTTAAATATATTTATTCATTTATCCTACATCAAATTGAATTGGTTAGTGTTGAAATTTTAGCCTCGGACAAAAATTCATCTATAGTTTATTTAGTACTAAGATACTACGATATCGGTTTACATTTTCGCCGGTTCCGTCAGCGGGTAACGACGGTGATGTAAACTGTGTATAGTAGATACCGCGATACATCATCACCGGTACCATTAGATATACATCGTGCCCTGACTGTTTGGGGGTCCCAGCGTCACGTATACAATGTGAAACGCGAAGATTTAAATTTTTATTACTATTAATCAGTAAAATTAAATTATTTGTATTTCATAACAATTTTATTACTTTGTTGTAATATAATTTAACTTGACTGGATAAATTTAATGTAATACTAATTTAAAATTGGACTTTTAAAATTAGAATATTTAAATTTTCAGTAGTTTTAATCAATAAAATTAAATATTTTGTATTATGATAGTTAGACCGCATTTCCAGTATTTTCACATGGCCCGCGGGTGGTCTGGTCTGCCGATAGGATCCACGGTGGACAGTCGCATGAATTGGGGAAAACCGTAATTCGTTTTTTATGGCCATAAATCCGGTCGACGGGCTAACGATGCATACTGTCAATGTCGTACTAAGAGAAAGAAACAGTTGTGCGTTTGTCGTAAATTATGTTGAGTGCGAGCGGCGATTGTGTCGCGCCTTCGACTGACGATATACACACGAGCAGGCACTCGAGGCCCCAATAGTGTTTGGTTTCCTGGATCGCAGACAAAATATATATATATTGCCGGGTAAGTGGCCGAGGACTGTCGCGTGGTTTTCCACAGATCAGTTTGTTTTTCCTTTAGAGAATCGCGGGCCTCGGCGCAGACCAGATTACTGCAGCCCCCAAAGAGTCAGGGTACGATGTATATCTAATGGTACCGGTGATGATGTATCGCGGTATCTACTATATACAGTTTACATCACCGTCGTTGCCCGCTGACGGAACCGGCGAAATGTAAACCGATATTTTCGAATCTCAGTCCTAAGTAAACTATAGATGAATTTTTATCCGAGGCTAAAATTTCAACAATTATTATTATGATACATAACAGAAATATTAAATTAACTCTTTTACTTTCGAGATAATTAAAAACACTAAATTTATTGTAATTAACCCTGATACAAAAAGTACGAAAAAATCACTTTTACTTATACTAATATTACTTTCTTCTTCTACAACACACGCACAAACATTTTAAAATCATTAAATTTATTCGTAAATAAATACTATAACTTATAATCATGTAATTCCTTTTTTCAAATATATTAAATTAAGAAATCAATAATATTTATAATTTGTGCAAATAATAAAATTTTCCTCATTCAGAATCCTTTCAATGTAAATGAAACACTTATTGTTAAACTAAAATTTTAATGAAAACATTGTCCCATACTTTTACAACGTTACGACTTATTCCACTTATAATGAAAGTGACGAGCAATTTGTGCGGTTCGCATAAATTTATTCAACCTAGATAATTATTAAAATTTACCATCGAGATAACTGCAGCCCCTACAAATTCGTAAAATTAACGAACAACAGCAGTTCAACCGTTGGTGCTGGCCCACTGAATTTACCATTATTTAATTTAAATTTCTTATCCAAACTTTCATGCAATATTAAAAATTAATCTCTACTTTTCACTCGCATGAAAACTATTTAAATTTTTAGATGAATTCATAAATGGTATGTATGAAAAATATTTTGCAGCCAATTTTTTAGCCGCAATTAAAATAATTTTTATATTCTCACTCCAACAAAGCAAATTAAATCATAATTAACAGTTCAATATAATTCAATTGCTATGCAACAAATCGTTGCTACTTGTATTGTCATCGTTATCATTTGCAAGTGTTTAATTAAAATGGAAAGATTGAACGGCTTACTGCAGGTTATGATTCGAAATGGTTGGAACGGCACAGTGACTCTGGCTCACATTATTTAATTAATAATATCAATTTATTTAGATCGAACGGTATAGTACTCATTTGAAAAACCTTTATTTTTGATTAAACACGTTTGTATATTTTGCATTTATAGAAGTCAACAAGCTGCAGCCGCAAGGAAGATGCGCACCGAGAAGATCGAAGCAGCGGAAGTCAGTCAAGAAATGCCCCATTTCATCATTGAGGCAGAAACGCAAGAGCAATCACGTGCACAGTCAAGCATCGAGGAAGGATTAACCATTACGGACTTCCGGTTCGTGGTAGAGCAGGTACTACTGATAGGGTACCACTCGGCAACGTTCGAATGCACCACGCAACATTTGCAAGTGATCGGGATGAAGCGCTCGGGATTCAGAGCAACGATAACTCTGAAATGCAAGATGTGCTAATATGAAGCGGAAGTGCACGGTCAAACGGCAGACAACAAAACAATGGACTTGCATTATACTGCGACCCTCGCTACAATCACTTCTGGAGGTGGTTACTCACAGATGAAAGAAATGTTTGCAACAATGAACATTCCATACATATCAAGGATGGAATATCGAAGACGTCATGACGACATTGTTGAAGAATTGTCAAGTCTTGCTGAAGCAGAAATGCTAGCAGCGGTAGAAGAGGAGAAACAATTAGCCGTCCGCAGAGGCGACGTTTCAGTTTCCGGTATCCCTTTCATCCCCGTCGTGGCTGACGGCAGCTGGATGAAGAGATCGTACCATACTGGAAGGTATGACTCCTTGTCCGGTATTGGTGCAATAGCGGGATACCACACAAAAAAAGTGTTATTTGCAAGTGTGAAAAATAAAGTGTGTTTGATTTGCCACAACGCTTCGAAGAGGAAGGAAAGCCCCAGAGAACATAGATGCTTCAAGAACTGGGGGCGAAATCAGACGTCCACGAGAATGGAGAGTGCTGCAATTGCTGAGGGTTTCCAGACCAGCATAGAAAAAAGAGGTCTGATATATAATATCTTGATTGCCGATGGCGACAGCAGCGCGTATAAAAGGATTTTGGATTGTGATCCATACAAGGCAGAGATGGTTCGTGTTAAAAAGATTGAGTGCACGAACCATTTATTGCGCAATTTTTGCAACAAAATGAAAGATGTTGTAAAGAAGACTCCACCTGGCATTTATCGAAAAGCCGTGGAAAATAACATTCGTAGACTGCGCACGGGTGTTGTGAAGGCTGCAGTTTACAGATCGAAGGAAAATCTTCCGACCCACCAAAAAATAAAAAATTTGCAAACGGATATACTAAATATTCATAGCCACGTTTTCGGAGAGCACAAGGAGTGTCGAAGACTAGGATATTTCTGCGACCGCCCAGCAAACACGGGAGAAGACAACTTGGTACCGCATCTCAAGAAAATCGGCATATATAACCGGATGCATGAGATCTTCCGTCCATTGATGCCTCATGCTGAAAGTTTATTATATAATACTACAAACAATTCAGTTGAGAACCTCAATGCCATCATTGCAAAATATACCGGTGGGAAAAGGATAAATTGGGGCCAGAGAGGGTCATATTCTGCGAGATGTGCAGCTGCTGTTGTACAGCACAACACGCAAAAACTAATATCAAAGGTAATAGAGGGCAAGGGTGCGAAGCCGCCGAAATTGATAGAAGAATTAGAAGAAGGAAGGAAAGGCAGTAATGAAAAAGGAAAGGAAAAGGCGAGTAAGTCTCCGAAGAAGGTGAGAAACCCGTTTTGTTCAACAACGGACCCGGATTATGGAGTTAGCGCAGAGAAACCGGATATGGAGCAACATCTATTTAACTTTGAAAAAGAAAGGCACATGGAGATGCTGCAGGATTGGCAGACGAATCGAAAGAAAATAGAGAGGGATACGGTAGAACAAAATAAAAGCCACGAGTGGCATACATACCGATCCAAATTACTTACAGCGTCGAACTTTGGCATAGTGTGTCGGCGAAGGAAAACAACCAACTGTGGAAATTTGGTAAAGTCACTGCTGTATCCAAACATATTGAATCTGCCTGCCATTGAATATGGTCGGCAGTGTGAGAATATTGCCCGCGAACAACTTGCGAAGGAGGAAGATGTGGAAATCCGCAAATGCGGTCTCTTCATTGATGCAGAGATACCATTTCTGGGGGCAACTCCGGACGGCATAATTCACGACGATGGTATCGTGGAAATTAAATGCCCGAAGACGGCAGAAAAGTTCTCGCCAGAAGAAGCGATAAAAAATATTCAACCCGTACGAAGAATATTTGAAGATGATGCAGGTACTGCATTACGCAGAACCCATCACTATTTTTACCAAGTGCAGGGACAACTGCACATAATAGGTCGACAATATTGTCTGTTTTGTTTGTGGACACCAAAGGGTATGAAAACCATAAAAGTAAGCAAAGACGACACATTTTGGCAGAATGAAATGAAATCGAAATTGTCGCGATTCTACGTCCATTGTATGTTGCCCGAAATATTGGACAGCCGCTACATTAGGAACATGAGTATCCGAGAGGCCACAGAAACGGAGTACAAAAAACCAATTGTGATTAGCACGAAACTAATTAAAAAACCTCAAGCGAACCCACGCAATGTAGGGTCGCACACTTAGTGTGCGCCTTCGCTGATTCTTTCAGCGAAGGAAAATTTAAAAAGATCTTAGCTCGCGAGTCATTAGATTCGCTCGAGCGTACCCACGCAATGTCGGGTTGCACACTTCGTGTGCGAATTTTTCCTTGCATGTTGCAGATGATGTTCATGCGGATCGGCAGTGAGGTGTGCTTGCGATGCTACCATTGACAGCGCCAATGCGGTTGAGGGAACGACCGACAATGTTCTGGCCAGAAGGAAAGAAATCGCTCTGGCATTCAACGCCGGGAAAACTGTAGGTATATGCAATATATATGTACGATGAAATGTATATTCATAATGTATGTACTTCTAATTCTACTTCCGTGTTACAGTCGCAGTGGAAGACCATTCTCGGCAAATTAGCTCGGGAGGCGGAAACCATCTCCCTTTTGTCCGGAAGGTAAGAAATCGCTCTGGCATTCAACGCCAGGAAAACTGTGGGTATATGCAATATATATGTACGATGAAATGCATATTCATAATATATATACTTCTAATTCTGCTGTTATGTTACAGTCGCAGTGGCGAAATATATTAGGCCAGCTGGCTCGGGGGACAGCTAGGCCTAACCTGGCGAACCTAGTGGCTCCTAATGTAAGTAAATGAAAAATACTTTTATATATAATTTAATATAGTAATATATGTATAATAACAAATAATAATAATAATATATACTTATACGTTGCAGAGAGAGCTGAAAAAACTTTTTAAAAGAACTGTTTATGGCCCCCAGAAGAGGGGCAATGAAAAAAGAAGAGGAAGAGGAGGAAGAGGAGGGAGAGGAGGGAGCGCCAAATATATCGTTAATTTTTATTAAATGAAAGTTTGAATAAAAAATTTAAATTAAATAATGGTAAATTTAGTGCCAGCACCAACGGTTAAACTACTGTTATTCGTTAATTTTAAGAATTATTAAATTTTTAAAGACTGATTTGGTATTAAGTAATTTTTGGGGGCTGTTGCCCGTCACTTTCGTTATAAATGGAATAAGTCTGTTTTCATTAAAATTTTAGTTTAACAATAAGTGTTTCATTTACATTGAAAGGATTCTGAATAAGGAAAATTTTATTATTTGTACGAATTATAAATATTATTGATTTCTCTCTTAATTTAATATAATTGAAACCTGATTACCTGATTATAAATTATAGTATTTATTTGCGTGTGTTGTAGAAGAAGAAAGTAATATTAATATAAGTAAAAGTGATTTTTATACTTTTTGTATCAGGGTTAATTAAAATAAAGTTAGTGTTTTTAATTATCTTTTAATTATCTTTTTAACTTGAATAATTCCGTGTACGAACAGAATTCAACGAATGATTCGCAAAGCTGATTTAATAATAAATAATCGCGTTAAGGTACGTAAAGGATTTGTTTTTTAGAAAAATATGAAAAATATTATCGATAAGAAACTCACCCATTTAGTTGAGGATGCATTTGCTGACTCGTACGAACTGACCTTGTACAACGAACAGCTGATCCCAGGTCAATGACCGCAACATTCGAGGGATACTGTCGGCGGAACCTCTGGTATGGTTATTTGCGAAGTTCACTTACACTGCACTGTCACCAAACACTGATCAGTTATTTAATCACTGATAATCCGAATCACTTGTGGATATTTAAGAAAGATCACTGAGACTCGTTCGCGGATAATCGTTTATTCGACGCGTTCGTTCGGAAGTCGACGTTTCACTGCCGAAAAATTCGGGCCCTGACTGTGGGTCCTTGTTGTTCGTCGTTCGGCCGTCCGAGGAAATGACACTCGATACCACTTTCTTTGCACGGCCATTAATTACGTTCTAAGAGCGCAGGGTGACAGCGGGTCGAACACAGTTTACGTCTCGGCATATCTTGTTTATTTCATTTGGCGGTACCCTGCGCTTCGAAGAAAATGGTATCGGGGGTTATTTCCTCGGACGGCCGAAAGACGAACGACAAGGGCCCACGGTCGAGGCCACGATTTTTTGGCAGTGAAACGTCGACTGCAGAACGAACACGTCGAATAAACGATTATCCGCGAACGTGTCGTATAAACGATTATCTGCAAACGCGTCTCAGTCATCTTTCGTAATATCCACAAATGTTTCGGATTATCAGTGATTAATTAAGTGATCAGTGTTTGGTGACAGTGCAGTGAAAGATCAGCTGTACGTTGTACAAGGTCAGTGCCCTTCGACATCGTGAATTTCAGCCAGCAAATGCATCCTCAACTAAATGGGTGAGTTTCTTACTGATAATATTTTTCATATCTCTCTAATAAACAAATCCTTTACGTCCCTTATTTATTATTAAATCAGCTTTGCAAATCATTCGTTAATCTTCACTGTACACTTTGCATAAAAATTTCATATGGTACACACGTGGTGTCATGCACACCAGAAAATTAAAACGGCTGTCACGGTTAAACTACATATTATTTCGGGTCCGAAAAATTAGTAAATATTCTTCAGACGTTCTAAAGTAAAGGAGAACAGCGTTTTTCTTAAAAATATCACTGTTATGTAGTAAAAAAAATCCGGAAAGTTCTCGTCTTGTGACTTGTTCAATACTTCGAACGCGGCTCGAGTCCGTCCCGACCTTCTGTCAAAGCCTCGTGCTGCGGACTCTCTCGCGGACCCTCTCCCTCGCACCGTCACCTCTCATTGGCCAGTGTTTTTCGTTAATAACTCATAAACAAAGCCCCAGATTGCATTTTCGCAAAGGAAAAAGTTACTTCAAATGACTTCAGCTACCCCTCATTTCCGGCTGTTAAAATAATTGTGGGACACCCTGTATATATTTTTTCAATACATGTTAGTTTTACAATAAAATTTTCATAATTGTATAATTTTTCTGACAATGTTCGTCAACGGGTTGTACTCGACGATGCAGTCGTGTATCATCAGGCAGTATGCGGCTATCGAAGGCAGGACATCCTTTTGACATTCGAATTCGATTCGCACGTCGATGGTTGAATTTTCGAGCGCTTCGTTTTGTCGCGAGCTATCGATGACGACGAACAGTTTCCATAATAGGACTCTTGAAATTTGGCGTATATGTCGTAGAGCAACGCGTATTTATCTTTTTCGAAATCTATATTTAAATCGTCGTAAGGATACATTTCCGAGTTCAAGAATATTGGATAAGAAGCACGAATCGAATTGGGTAGCGTTTTTCTTTAAATCATTTTTCCTTTCGGTTTCTAACGCGAATATCACGTATCGCTGTTTTTCCATTTGCGGAGCTGTTTTTATCGCCCACGTGTGCTTCGTGGTTGTTTGCAGCATCGAATATTTATACAGTTCCCACGAACAGAAACTCATGCTGAACGATCTTTCGCTCTCAAGAATACGCAGCATCGACAACTTTTGTATTTCGTCCAAAGCGAAGCGCGGCATTCTCCATTGAACTTTAGGCAATTCCAGGACAGGTTCCGCATTGTCGGACCAGCTTTGTAGCGCGTTAGCGTCGTTGCGCACGCGAATCAAAATCAATTCGTGCCGAGCATTTATTACAACGCGTTTGTAATCTTCGCAGAAGCCTAGCAATGTCTTCATAGGCACGCAAAAGTTGAAATTTAGCAAATCCGTAAGCGTTGCGATGAAAGTTTCCCTCCGTTGATCGTCGTTTCTGTACATCCAGCATGCGTTGGACAGCGCGTTGCTCTTCGTAATGTTCAGACTGACGTAATTGTTCAAGGTCGTCGTTGTATCGGGATTTCTGGACCGATCGATTTCCACTCGTAACGTACCTCGTCGAACATAAACCCTACCGCATTGTTGTCTAGAGCCATCATGTCGTTGGTAGATCGTCCTGGTAGGCTGAGTCTTCCCTCCACGTATAGGAAGCTTTTACACGGAAGAGTGTACCAGTCTTGATGTTGAATGGGTATTCTTATCTCATCGCTATTTTCAAACGCTGTGTTGACGCACGGATTGTAGGTGTGCAGGTCGATCTTAGTTATTCGATCATCGAAGATTGGTGCCACGGATATGTTCAAAATGTCGTCGGGCATGGTGGTGAAGCAAGTTCGATTACTTGGTAACGATGAATCCCAAAGATCGTAGATATTCCACTTTTCGCGCGGTTAGTTTTCTTGTCTTCTTCTCCTAACTATTGTTGTTGTTATTTCGAAACGGCGCACCGTTTTTTATGTTCGACGTATTCGATATCGTATTATTATTATGAATTAACATAACGGTTATGTCAAGGTTATGAGACGGTTCGACGAACGTGCATCCGTACCGTGATTTCTTCGTTTCGAAAATCAATCAATTGTCCAGACTGGAAGGTAAATCACTCGTGCTGGCGTTTCCAATACGTTATACTCCGGCGACACGTTGGGCGCGAATTCGTGTATCATGTGAAACAGTTTCCCGTTATCGTACGAACCGATGGTTACGTTGCATTCTATTCGAATATTATTCGTGTTAATGATATTTACGGAAGTGTCCGATACATGCCACGCGTTCGGTGACAGAATGCGATTCCTAGAGAATCCTAGGATAGGACCCACGGTGTCAGGTTTCGTAAAATCTATCTTATATGCACTTTTAATTTCGCTTTTCATAGTGCTGTTGTTCGCTCGTAGGATTAGTGGATATTTTACATCGTTGTTATCTTTTATTGGCGAAGGATACCGCGCGCTTATCTCACGCCTCAAGTAAGCGTTGAACACCTCCAGTTCGTGCGAACCGTCCGGGATGATTATCTCCTCACCCTCGTCACCGAAATAGAATTTATTGTTTCCGATATTTGAACTGATGTATGGTATCGTGTAATAAGTTTGCAAATCGAGCAGGCCCAGTTCGTAATCAGTATTGTGGAAATATAATATATAGGCGGTAATTACTTGGACGATAACACGCTACTTCTTCCCAATAACGTGAACGTGTATGACATCCTTGCGACGAACTATATCAGAGTTCCTCGCAGAAATTTCACACACAATTGTCCGCACACGCTTTCGTCGTAACTTTGATAAATCTTGTGATTGTACGAGATCGCCGCGTTCGGTCCGAAATAACGAATCAATTGGATCGGTGGTCGAAGATCTCCAAAACTATCGAAGTAACTGACTTGCGAACTATGCTTTATATACGGGACCCATTGGGTTCCTGAACCATGACCGCTATACAGATTCACTATTCCTCGTTCGTTTACCCATACTTGTTTCGGCAATTCATCGCGCATGAAAACTCCACGGCCCTTCATAGCGCGATTGTGTCGTCGCGCTTCTTCCAATTGTTCCTTCGCAGCTTTCGCATCGTTTATCGTTTTGATCACCCCAGCAGCGCCATCTGTCAACGCTCCCAAAGCTCCCAAAGCAGGTAACAACAGCGGTAGAAAACCGCCTTGTTTGGCGATCGGTAGAATTCTATCGACACTGTTTCTACTACCATTCTTTCTCTTTCCTTTGACCGCTTGTCGGTCCTCCTCCTCCTTCTTCTTTTTCAGACCCATACCTAACCTCATCAGAGTTGTTTTTATCAGTCCGTAACGGTATTCAGAGCTGTTTTTTACCAGTCTGTAAGGGTATACGGAGCTGTTTTTACCAGTCTGTAACGGTATACAGAGCTTTTTTTACCAGTCTGTAACGGTATATGGAGCTGTTTTTACCAGTCTGTAAACGGCATACGAAGCTGTTTTTACCAGTCTGTAACGGTATACAGAGCTCTTTTTACCAGTCCGTAACGGTATATGGAGCTGTTTTTACCAGTCTGTAAACGGCATACAGAGCTGTTTTTACCAGTCTGTAAACAGCATACAGAGCTGTTTTTACCAGTCTGTAACGGTATAGAGAGCTGATTTATGAGTGTGTAACGGTATACAGAGCTGTTTTTACGGTATACAGTCTGTAAATAGTATATGTCGCTATTACGTCAAGGTTTGTTTTATTTTTCTGTTGATTACGAAAAAAAGAAAAAATGTGCGTACGTCAGCTTACATGGAGATGCGCTCTATCATTGGAGTACGTGGAAACTGATATCTACGATGCTCGAGCTCTCGTATAAATACTTTTGTCGTTTGAGAGGGAATTTTATCACTAGAAAACAGAGCGAGGGGGGCATGCGTTTCGTACGACAGTCCTTGAATATCTGGGTTCCGACCTGCCGCATGTTCGACGACCACGATGAGATAATTCGGAAACACGAATCGTTGCTACCGAGTACTATACGGTGCGTGATAAGCGGCCCGTCAGGATGTGGTAAAACGAACGTTATGATTAGTCTGTTGGAGAGTCCGAATGGGCTGCGATTCGCAAACGTGTACGTGTATTCGAAATCGCTGCGTCAACCATAGTATCAATACTTGAGCAACTTGCTCTCGTCCGTGGGGGATGTAGGTTATTTTGCCTACTCGGACAACGCGGACGTGATTCCCCCAGCAGATGCTCGACCGAATTCAATATTTATCTTTGACGACGTTGTTTGCGACGAAGAGGATGTCATGAGAGAATATTTCGCGATGGGCAGACAATCGCACGTCGTTTGTTTCTATCTGTCGCAATCGTACGCTAGAATACTCAAACATTTGATTCGTGACAATGCGAATCTAGTGATTCTATTCAATCAAGATGTCACGAATCTGTGACACGTTCATCAGGATCATGCGAATACAAATATGTCGTTCGAAACGTTCAACGCACTTTGTTGGAGGTGTTGGGGACACAAGTATGGATTCCTTGTTATCGGCAAAGACAGTCCTGCGAATCGTGGTCGTTACTGGTGCGGATTTAACGAATTCGTCGTGCTGTGATCGGGGGCTCATTTGGACTGCAAGAGTCGTCGGATTCGCATCGTACCGCTCGATATGTGTCGGTCTAAGGAAAATCGGCGAGCCGCGATCACCAAAGAAATAGCCAAGACCAGTGACGTCACACGTAAGAAGAGTTTAGCCCCGAAGGTTTGGAAAATGGATACGGAGTCGAACATTGAGACGGATTTGCGTTCGTTCGTGGAGCCGTTGAAACAGCTGATTCAAAATACAGCTACGGAAGCGAACGATAATACGCCGATCGTATGCATTTGAAGAAGAAAAAGAAAATATATTCCTCTGTTCCTACCAACGATGACATTGACTATGTGTTGTACGACGACGAAGACGATAACGACGGCGACGACGACGATGGCAACGACGGTGGCAACAGTGACGATAACGAGGCGGGTGGCAACAAGGCGCTCGAACCGATACCTACGATACTTTCGGCGCAACAGGAGAAAGCTTTCGAATCGTCTCCTACGGCCTCGTTGGAATCATCGGTGCGAAACATATTGAAAAGTCCTGAAACGCACCGCGCCGAATACGAACATTTGTTCAACAATTTTGGACCTTTAGCGATTTCTTTAGCGGACCACCGAAAAATTTGGACGACGTGTACGGAGTGTATTTTCACAATGACAAACTGATGCTTGTAAACACCACGTTTGATGTTTAAAGCAACGACGATATCGTTATCAATAAAATTAGGTACAAGGGAACACCAGTTCTCTACGAATTGATATTCAAAAGAATACCCGACGAGAACCTGTACACCGAAACCGATAAGAATATTTACAAATACATTCTCTTCGCTACGCGCGCGCATCAACGAGGTAACCAGATAATGGGTGCTGCTCATCTGCAGGGCACGTGAGCGCGAAACGTGCGTTGACTCGAAAGTCCGTTACACGGATTAGTTATTTATGACCAAAAAAGATTTTTCGACCCATAGTTTGCGGGTCTTCGGTGAACGTTTTTAGTTTTTAGTTAGTCGTCGGTGAACAGCCTAAGAGTACACTCGTTGTCTCTAAGTTCTCACGAGCAAGCCTCTAGATTAGATCTTGTGTGTTCAATAGATAATCAACAGGTTATGGGCCCCAGCAAGCTTCCACTGCGCCACTAGTGTATTTATTCGGACACATTCAAGTGCATAGTGGTGTGACGTGTGTTTAAAGAATAACGTGCGACACATCATCTTTATCATGGCCAATAAAGATTCAATTGATCTGATCAACCTGGACGGAACGAACTACCCGATGTGGAAATTCGGTATTTCATTCCCGTTGGAGGCAAAAGATCTTTCTGGCTTTGTGAATGGCACAGAAGCAGAGCCTAACCGCACAGGAGAGATGGAACAACTGGAAGAGATGGAACAAATCTCAAGCACAGGCTGCAGTTATTCTCCTTGGATCTGCAGATAAGAGACTACATCCAAATTTGATTAACTGCGCTGATCCAAAACAGATTTGGACAAAACTCAAGGATTTGTATAGTGACTCAAGTGAAGACACTAAACAAAGTGCATGGCAAGAATACTATGCGTTCCGATTTATAGATGGAGAATCTATCGCTCTTCAAGTTCAGCGATTTGGAAGCATCTGTAAGAGATTAGCGGATGCAGAAGAAGAACTCTCCGATGCCGCTGTGGAATCTAAGCTGTTGAGTTGCCTAACTTCCAAGTTTTCTGCATTTAGCATGGCATGGGAATGTACTGCAAAAGCGGAGCGAAAGAAAGAAAATCTGATTGCCATGCTCATCCACGAGGATAAACGACTCTCTGAAGCCGAAGGAGAGAACGGGTCATCTCTTGTAGTTCGAGTGCAAGCGCTCGAATCGAAGAAGTATGCGGACGAGAAAGATGCAAAAAGGAACAGTAAATTCAGCAAAAGCGAAGCAAAGATGAGGATAGAAGACCTCAAGAAAAGAACAACACGTAATTGCTGCAAAGGAAAGGGTCATTGGGTGAGAGTGCCCGAAGAGAGGACAAAAGAAGCGAACTGAAGACGCAACAGAGTCGAAATTAATAGATTCCACTTACATCAGTGAAGTCACGGCGTATTCTTCGCAAACTACTAACAGTGATAGAGACATATGGATCGCGGATTCTGGTGCGAATATGCATATGTCGTATTGCAAAGACTTGTTTACCTCGCTTGTATCGTTGACCAATAATCATTTTGTGAAAATAGCAGATGACAAAGTGTTAGAAGCAGCAAGAAGAGGAACGATAGTGGTATTAGAGAAAGTGAACAATCGAAATCAAGAAAGAAGAGTTGAAAATGTTTTATATGTGCCAGAGTTGAAACGAAATCTTTTTTCAATTGATACGATAATTGATAAACAGTACTCATTCCATGCATATGCGAAGAGATCCGAAATTCGTGATAAGCATGGAAATCTCTTCTCAATTGGTGTACGGTACGGCAAGCTATTTCGGATGTTATTTGAAGTGAAAATTCCTCCGGGACAGTGCAATAGTGCGATTTCGACTAATTCGCAAGTACAAAGACTAAAACTTGGGTACGAGAGGATGGGACATATGAATGTTCGAGCCTTGTATACAACGAGCAAAGTGTACAATGAACAGAGTTTTTTAATAAACAATGTCAACGATTCTTTGAATTTAACGCCGATACCTCAGGAAAAGCGAAAGAAACGAAAAATGGAACTGGGTCTCGAGGTTGGTACAGACATCGCCGAAGAACAGTCGGCAGCAACCCAAACCGAGACACCTGTTAGACAACCTAGAAGAATAGCGCAATTGAAGATCAAAGAAGAGGATGATAAAAAGTAGAATCCAGGAAGAAACTTTAAAAGATAACAAAAAAAAGAGAAAAAAATATTCCACAGAGAATATGGTATGGAAGACGATGAAGAAGAACATCCAAAGTGATATGTGTGTGTTTTTTGGTGTTGTCGACGAAGTGCGAGTGTTTTTAGCATTGTACGTTGATGACGGTTTAGTAATAAGTAAGAGTCAATGTGCAATGCGATACATGTAAATGTTCCTGCGTAACCAGGGTTATGTCTGCGAAAGAATGTATCGAATGAGAAGTATGATAGTGTGCCATATAGAGAGTTGATTGGATCTTTAATGTTTGCTGCAAGAGTGTCTCGTCCCGATATAGAATATTCAGTTAATTATATGAGTCAATTTTTCGAATCTTACGGTAGAGAGCATTGGAATGCTGCTAAAATAAGAATAAGATATTTGATGGCTACGCAAAATTTCGGGATAATATATGGATGCAGTGGGAGTAAACGTGATTTAGTTGGTTATACCGATGCAGATTTTGCTGGTTGTATCGATACGAGAAAAACTAAGAGTAATAGAACATACATATTAAGTGGGAGTGTAAATGTAAAAGCATTTTCAATGCTGTTGAAAATAGGTAATTTGTAAGTTTTACGGCCTTGTCCGTTTTTTTAAGGTAAATCGGCCCTTGCTGCCCATCTGCAGGGCACGTGAGCGCGAAACGTGCGTTGACTCGAAAGTCCGTTACACGTCGGTGAGCAGCACTCGTTGTCTCTAAGCTCTCTCAAGCAAGCCTCTAGATTTGATCTTGTGTGTTCAATAAATAATCAACAGTTACAAGTACAAAAATATCATAGGACCGATGTTTTCGACGTTGCGCGGAAAGGGTATACAAATTCCAACGATGATGCGTGTAACCAACCATCCAATCGATTACGTGCATTGGGTCGATCCAAACGAGCTGGTGGATCGTTTGAGATTGCTGATGCCATCGAAAAATACCGGACACACCGGTCACGACAACGAAATAATATCCATAATCGAAGAATTTCGCTAAGCCGGATTGATTATAAATTAAATAGTCGGATACTCGTTACTGCAATAATGAATGAAATGCCTGTTGATAAATTTAACAGGTGGTTCGATAGAACGAGCATTCGTTGGAATTGCTGCGAAACCAATCAAACGATATCCGTGGACGAAAATTGGGACGATAGATTTACAAATATTGTGTTGAGACTCGACCACGTTTGCCAACAAATATATCAGATTAAACAACAACAACAACAAGAGCTGCTCGAAATATCGTCGAAAGAGCAGAAGATAATGATTGAACCGAGAAACGAGAAAAATGTTGCGGCAGCGGCAGCAGCAGCAGCAACCGAAGAAACTTAGGTAGCATAAAGTTAAACGAAGAATTCATTCATCTTTCGTTTTGAAGCGACCGCGAACCCGATAAAGCAAGAGAGAGAGGTGTCAGTGGTAATCATGAGCGACGAGAAAGTAAAGTTGGTGAACGAACTGCATGCTCCAAGGAGGCGTTTCTTCCCGCGCAGGCGAGTGATCGTGCGAGGACTCGACGATCTTTGGCAAGCCGACATCATCGAGGTTCAACGATATGCTTGAAACAATAGGGGACATCAATACATTCTCACAATAATCGATACATTTAGCAAAAATGCTTGGGCAGTCCCACTGAAAAGTAATAATGCCAACGACGTGTGCAAAGCTTTCGCGTCGGTGTTGAGAAAGTACGGTAGAATACCATACAATTTGCAAGCCGATATGGGGAAAGAGTTTTACAATAAAGATTTTCAAGAATATCTGAGAAAACGCAACGTCAAGCACTATTCCACGTACAGCACCATGAAAGCATCCATAGTCGAGCGATTCAACCGTACGCTGGAGAACAACGTGTGGAAATTCTTCTTGTTGAGCGGAAAGTATCAATGGATCGACGAGCGTCCCGCATTGATCGAAAATTATAATAATCGAAAACATCGTACCATCCGTATGCGACCAGCGGCCGTGAATCGTAAAAATGCGAAGACTCTCTTGTCCATCGTTTACAGCAACGTTAAAATCGCCGGTCCTGCGAAATTCAATGTTGGCGACTACGTGCGTATAAGCAAGTTCAAAACAGCGTTCGACAAAGGAAAAATGCCGAACTGGTCGATGGAAGTATTTAGGATCATTGCGGTGAAGCGAACCAATCCCGTCACATACCTGTTGACCGACTCGAAGAACAAACCTATCGCCGGGGGATTTTATGAACACGAAATGCGCGCTACCAAGTATGCCGACGTGTATTTAGTGGAAAAAGTATTGCGTAGAAAAGGAAATGAAATATACGTAAAATGGTTGGGACCCCATTCGTCGCATAGTTCTTGGATAAAAAATCATCTGTACTTTAATCATATATAATGTATTTTTCTTTTTATTGAAGAAAATAAAAAAATTACACTTTTAAACTTTGTATTATTATTTTTTTTTATTCATCGTTATCGCCGCCACTACACTTGTTGTCGTCGTTACCACATCCGAAAGATGCGTACCTCGCTGAGCGCACAGTGGTCCAATCAAATCGTTGGCGTCTCCGCCCTCGTTGTCGTCGTCGTTGGTGGGGCAATAGAGACATTGTTCACTAAACATAAAGCGACTCGTAACTATTCGCTTCGCGTGTTGCAAGAAATAACGCGGATCGATATGCTCGACGTTGATCACGATGCTGGTCGATATGCGATTCTGAAACGCCGACTCGATGTTCTCCCAACGAAGAGTCGATGCTCTCGCGCGAACGCTTCTGTACAAACCTCTGCCAACGCGAGACGAAAACCGATGACACAGCGCAGCGTTCAATGTTTGCATGCGACACACGATCGAGAGTAAGTTCGATTTTACACTTGTGGATCCTCGGTTTATTTTCTCGATGTTCATGCATTCTCAACCGCAAACACTCGATGTACGATTTCGGCCATTCGCGAAACTCGTCGACAGTTCGGATCAACGTCGACATACGAGTCAATAATTGTACCATATCTTTGCACACTTGCGTCATCTTACGAAAATTTACTTACAAAGCAAACTTTTCAATTTCAATTTAACGTCTTCGGTTAAATTACCAGTTTTAACAAACTTGACTAAACTCTGCATCAACCAGCCGTTGCGACTCTCTCCCATCCCGATGGTATCTAGTAACGCGTAAACGTCGCACGAAAGAAAATATCTTGGATGTTGCGAGAGATTGCAAGGATGGCACGCTCGCGATGGATGTTGCAAACGAACAAACTTCCATAACGATTCGTGACTGAATAGCAAATTTAGCGAAAGAAAATTCAATAAAATGAGCAAACTGATACCATGGGAAGATAACGCGTTCGAGAGTCAACCGGAATGCGATAAAAAACGTTGCATAATTAAATTTCAATATGACGAGAAAACCGCTTTAGAAAATGTGTCCAGACTCGTTACAAATGCTGCCGAAGAGAGAGAGTGAGTTAGAGAGAAATACCATTGCGATGCGTCTACACCTCTTTCTCTCTCTCTCTCTCACTCCAAAACATCTCCTACAATGTAAAAATGCAAGAGCGATAAAAACGCTGCATAATTGAATTCATAAGATGAGAAGACCGGAAGGTAAGCGACTATCGATAACGCTTACGAAATGCGAAATCAAGAGACACCCCCCTCCCCTCATCCCGGAGCTCGTCGCGGCTGAATTCCCCCTCTTGACCCGCGGTTGCACCGCTTAGACCCCCCCCCCCCACCTTGCCCCGCGGTTCGGCTCGCCGCGGATGGACCCACCCCTTGCCCAGCGGTTCGACTTACCCCTCGAGCAACATGGCTTAGAACGTTGCTACCTAACCTACTGATTAATAAACAAAATGGAGACCACAAAATACAGTTAGTGTCGTCGTTGTGAGTCTTAAGATGGGCTATGCCTGGGTCCTATGTGGACTATACTAGCCGCTCTCTCGACGGGTGCCGATGGTCTGGCTCTACCCTCGTTCGTTATCGTGACAGGGGAAGACAACGTGCTACTCCCACTGCCACCTCGAGTCCAACCCAATCCAGGCACTCTTGACGGAGTAGTGTTAAAGTCAATTTATCTCCGCAAGAGGGGCTTCAGCCTGGCCCGAGGGGACGAACCCCGAGGGGTCCGCCCAGCATGCCGTTCGAATGGCGGAGTGGACAAGTCCACATCTGCCCGTCACTCAAGTCGGACACGGGACGACTCCAAAGCTAGCGCCGCCTGATAGGAAGCGCAAGCTGGGTCCCGCGACTTGTGTTCACTAGCCCACCCTCTGTCCTTGCAATTACAGCAGACCGGAGGTTCACTCTTCTTGCTACAGAGCGTGAAGGTATGCCCCTTTTGGGAGCAGTGACCGCACACATCCTCCTTGAATTTACAATGCTTCGAGGTATGCCCGAAGCGTTGACAACGGTAGCACCGAAGCACCTGGACGAAATCCCGTACACGACAGGAGTTCCATCCGAGGTAAACTCGGCTACCCCTCTGCTTCAGCCGCTGAACATTCTGCGGACTGACGGCAACGACCCAGTTGGCAGTCTCCGGGGTCTTGCCAGCCATGCGGCTGACCCGAATTCCCGAAGGCACATCCTTCTGGTTCGCATCGCAGAGGTTTTGCCTCCAAATGCTGGAGGCAATTTCCTCCTTACCCATCCGACGCGGGACGTCGTAAACTAAAACCTCAGGGTCTCGCTTGGTAGGTAAGGAGACGGACAGACCCGCGCTCCGGAGCTTCTTATTTCCAACGAAGGCTTGCAGGTCCTCCTTTCGGTCGGTCTCGACGACGATGCCACCGGAGTGGATGCGTCGGACCGACTTTACTCGGATCGCCTCCTTCGCTGGTTTAATGAGGGACAGAACAGTAACCTTCGTAACTTCGCTGCTCTGTCCTTTTTCCTTCGGCGGGAAGATTTTCACCACATGCTGCGATTGTGGCCGTCTTCCCGCTTCCGGAGAAGCTCTTTTGCAGTCGACTTTGGCCACTTGGGCGTAAGTCGGCTGCGCGGCATTGCAGGCCGTCTTCGGGAGAGTTCCCTTGGACGGCCCAGGTCGCATCGCACTCATTACGGCAGGACGCGCTTTTAGGTCCGCCCTGACCGCGGCGAGTTGCCCTTCGACGAAGCTATTCCGTTGAATAAGCTCCTGAACCAACTCGTTGAGTGCCTCAACCTCGGCGAGTATCTTTGACCCGGACTCCTTGTTGACTTTCGACTCGGGTCGAAAGCAAAAGGTCCGTATTTCGGACACTCGCCTAAAGGCTTCATCTCTTACGAGATCGAGAGGCCGTACCTTTTGCCCGGAGAACGTCCCCTTCGGTCTCCTGGCCCGGTTTACTGCGGCCTTGCCGGTGGGTGCGCCCGGCTTGGCTCGCTTCGACTTTTTGGTGACGGTTTGCCAACCGTCACCTTTAGGGTCCTCGACACGCTCGGGTGCCGACTGCACCTTCACGAGTGACGTGTCTCCAACTCGTTCGATTACTACCACGTTACTGGTGTCCGGCGCACCTTCTACCGTGGGTCGGTTTTCACCGAGACCGCTCGCGTGGGAGTCACACATCTTTGCAAGATCACACGAGGACTGGCGATATTGATCACCTTCCCGGATCTTGTCTTTCTCACAGACGCGGGGGGACTGACAGCTGCATTTGCAGTTCCCGCGTCTGCGGCGACGGCTTCACTCCGAGTAGGAGCTGGACCCGTCGTCTTTGGACGCTTGGTTGTTTTTGTTTGTTTTTCATTTTCGTTAAGACCCATAATATGTCTTGGTCTTTCATCCAGTGCGCTCCCCAGCCACCACCGACCCGCACAATTTGGAACCCGCCAAAGGCTGAGTTAGGGCTACGCACCGGATATAGTCTGCTGGCTGGGTCGGTTTCCTTACCCAGCCCGTGTCCTTGCCCAGCAGAACCCACTTGCCGAAGCGTGTGGTCGTTCCAAGCCGATTGACTGGACCAGGGCTACTTTTCTCGTCCAGCCGCCCATCTAGCCGAAGCAGAGGCCAAAGGTACGTGTTGGGGACGTCTCACCCGCAGGAGAGGGCCCCCTCAGATCCCAGGATCCTCTTTTCCGACGACAAGGGTCGCCACGCACGGCAAACACGTGGGAGACAGCAGTCGGAGAGGCTGCCTCTTCCTCTCCACCACACTTCGTTCAGTTCGCTGCGTATTTGAGAACACGAGCTATCCAGCGGTACCTTTTTCGTGGAGGCTCAAGTGTGGCTAGGGCACGTTTGCCCCTTGCGGCCTGGGTTGCCCAGGGGATTGATTGCATCCCATGTATTCCTGAGCCCAGCGGAGTGTTGTCTAGTGGCGTGTTCCGCCCACGAAAAACGGTCTGAAAAACCGTTTAACGTGAACTGGGGAACTGATGCCACGAGTGACAACAGTTCCCCAGTCGGAAGTCATACAGCACATACAGTGCTGTACAAAGAACACGCCACAGCCCGTATGCTAAATCAGGGCCTCGCCATTATGCGAAGTACTACATGTACGACGCACTGACGGTCTCTAATGCCTTCATCGCCGATACACCAATCGACTCGGCCGATCAACCCTCCTACCCGAGGGCTAGTTCGGGGGTTATCTCCCGCCCTGGGTGGCCACAGACCGCCACCGCCACCACAAAATACACGTCGTATTACGGGGTGTAGGGTGGCGGAAGAGGTCGAGACACTATCTGTCCACAGATACATAATTCTCGGCCTCTCCGCCGCCCCGCCATCGACATCCTGAAGTCGCTCCGCCGATGAGGTTTCGCCTCAGCCGTGTCCGTGTTTAAAACCTAAATCGTGTATTTCGCATGAGTTTGAAGCTAAATCGTTTGTTGCGCTTGGTTTTGAAACTAAATAGCGTATTTCGCAAGAATTTTAAGCAAAATCGTTTGTTTCTCTGGGATTTAAAGCTAAATCGTGTATTTCGCAGGAATTTGAGTCTAAGTCGTCAGTCAGTAGGTTAATAGCTCCAAATTCAGGCGAAATACACGATTCAGTTTTAAAACCCTGAGAACCAAACGATTTAGTTTCAAATTCACGCGAAACAAACGATTTCGCTTGAATTTCGTGCGAAATACAAGATTTCCACATTCATACGAAATGCACGATTCTGCTTCAAATTTATGCAAAATACACAATTTATCTTCAAATCCTTCCGAAACAACGATTTGGTATCAAACTCATGTGAAATACACAATTTAGACTCAAATCCATGCAAAACAGACGATTTGGATTCAGATTCGTCCTAAATACACGATATAGCTTCAAATCCACGGGAAACAAACGATTTATCTCCAAATTTATGCAAAATACACAATTTATCATCAAATCCTACCGAAACAACGATTTGGCTGCAAATTCATGCGAAATACAAGATGTAGATTCAAATCCATGCGAAACATCCCATTTGGGTTCAAATCCATGCGAAGTACAAGATTTAGCTTCAAGTTCATTCGAAATATACGATTTATATTGAAATCAATACGAAACAATCGTTTTAGCTTCAAATCCATGCGAAACAGACGGTTTGAATTCAACTACATGCGGATCAAAAGGTTTAGCTTCAAATTCGTGCGAAACAGACGATTTGGCTTAAAATTCATGTGAAATACACAATTTAGACCCAAATCCACGCAAAACAGACGATTTGGATTCAGATTCATGCGAAATAGACGATATAGGATCAAGTTCTTTCGAAATACACGATTTATATTAAAATCCATTCGAAACAATCGTTTTAGCTTCAAATCCATGCCAAACAGACGGTTTGAATTCAAATTCATGTGAAACAAATGGTTTAGCTTCAAATTCGTGCGAAAGAAACGATTTGGCTTCGAATTCATGCGAAACACATTATTTAGCTTCAAATCTAAGCGACATACATGTTTTATGTTCCAATGCATACGAAACAAACGATGTAGCTCCAAATTCATTTGAAACATATGAATTAGCTTCAAATTAATGCGAGACATATGTTATAGCTTCATATTCATGCGAATCAAACGATTTAGCTTAAAATTCATGCGAAACACATGATTCAGCTTCGAAGTCATGCGAAACACAATATTTAGCTTCAAATCTATGGGTAATACATGATTCAGCTTCAGATGCATACGGAACAAACGATTTAGCTTTAAATTCATTCGAAACACATGTATTAGTTTCAAAATCATGTGAGACCCAATATTAAGCTTCAAATCTATTCGAAATACGTGATTTAGCTTAAAATCCATGCGATACACGTGACTGAGCTTCAAATCCATGCGAAACACGTGACTGAGCTTCAAATTCATGCGAAACACAGGATTAATATTCGAATTCATGCGAAACACATGATTTTGCTTCAAGTGCATACGAAACACATGATTTTGCTTCAAATTCATGCGAGACACATGTTTTAGCATCGAATTCATGCTAAACACATTATTTAGCTTAAAATCTATGCGAAATACATGATGTACCTTCAACTGCATACGAAACAAACGATTTAGCCTCAAATTGCTGCGAAACACATGAAATAGCATTAAGTTCATGCGAGACACATGCTACAGCTTCATATTCATGCGATACAAACGATTTAGCTTAAAGCTCATGCGAAACACATGATTCAGCTACGAATTCATGCGAAACACAATATTTAGCTTCAAATCTATGCAAAATACATAATTTACCTTCAACTGCATACGGAACAAACGATTTAGCTTCAAATTCATTCGAAACACATGAATTAGCATCAAATATATGCGAAATACATGATTTAGCTTCAAATGCATACGAACAATCGAGTTAGCTTCAAATTCATTCGAAACACATGATTAAGCTTCATATTGATGCTAGACACATGATATAGCTTCAAATTCATGCGAATCAAACGATTTATCTTAAAATTTATGCGAAACACATGATTTAGTTTCGAATTCATGCGAAACACATGATTTAGCTTCAAATTCATGCGTAACACGTGACAGAGATTCAAATTCATGCGAAACACGTGATTAAGCTTCGAATTCATGCGAAACACATGATTTAGTTTCAAATTCAAGCGAAACAAACGGTTTAGCTTAAAATTCATGCGAAAAACATGATTTAGCTTCGAATTCATGCGAGACACGTGATTTAGATTCAAATGCATACGAAACACATGATTTTGCTTCAAATTCATGCGAGACACAAGATTTAGCTTCAAATGCATACGATACGAACGATTTAGCTTCAAATTCATTCGAAACACATGAATTAGCATCAAATATATGCGAAATACATGATTTAGCTTCAAATGCATACGAAACAATCGAGTTAGCTTCAAATTCATTCGAAACACATGATTAAGCTTCATATTGATGCTAGACACATGATATAGCTTCAAATTCATGCGAATCAAACGATTTATCTTAAAATTTATGCGAAACACATGATTTAGTTTCGAATTCATGCGAAACACATGAATTAGTTCCAATTCATGCGAGACATATGATATTAGTTCATATTCACGCGAAATAAACGATTTAGCTTCAAATGCATACGAAACAAACGCTTTAGCTTAAAATTCATGCGAAACACATGATTTAGCTTCGAATTCATGCGAGACACATGATTTAGCATCGAATTCATGCTAAACACATTATTTAGCTTAAAATCTATGCGAAATACAAGATGTACCTTCAACTGCATACGAAACAAACGATTTGGCTTCAAATTCATTCGAAACACGTGATTTAGCTTCAAATTCATGCGTAACACGTGACTGAGATTCAAATTCATGCGAAACACGTGATTAAGCTTCAATTTCAAGCGAAACAAACGGTTTAGCTTAAAATTCATGCGAAACACGTGATTTAGTTTCAAATTCAAGCGAAACAAACGGTTTAGCTTAAAATTCATGCGAAAAACATGATTTAGCTTCGAATTCATGCGAGACACGAGATTTAGATTCAAATGCATACGAAACACATGATTTTGCTTCAAATTCATGCGAGACACAAGATTTAGCTTCAAATGCATACGATACGAACGATTTAGCTTCAAATTCATTCGAAACACATGAATTAGCATCAAATATATGCGAAATACATGTTTTAGCTTCAAATGCATACGAAACAATCGAGTTAGCTTCAAATTCATTCGAAACACATGATTAAGCTTCATATTGATGCTAGACACATGATATAGCTTCAAATTCATGCGAATCAAACGATTTATCTTAAATTTTATGCGAAACACATGATTTAGTTTCGAATTCATGCGAAACACATGAATTAGTTCCAATTCATGCGAGACATATGATATTAGTTCATATTCACGCGAAATAAACGATTTAGCTTCAAATGCATACGAAACAAACGCTTTAGCTTAAAATTCATGCGAAACACATGATTTAGCTTCGAATTCATGCGATACGCATTATTTAGCTTCAAATCTATGCGAAAAACATGATTTTGCTTCAAATGCATACGAAACACATGATTTTGCTTCAAATTCATGCGAGACACATGATTTAGCATCGAATTCATGCTAAACACATTATTTAGCTTAAAATCTATGCGAAATACATGATGTACCTTCAACTGCATACGAAACAAACGATTTGGCTTCAAATTCATTCGAAACACGTGATTTAGCTTCAAATTCATGCGTAACACGTGACTGAGATTCAAATTCATGCGAAACACGTGATTAAGCTTCGAATTCATGCGAAACACATGATTAAGCTTCAAATTCAAGCGAAACAAACGGTTTAGCTTAAAATTCATGCGAAAAACATGATTTAGCTTCGAATTCATGCGAGACACGTGATTTAGATTCAAATGCATACGAAACACATGATTTTGCTTCAAATTCATGCGAGACACAAGATTTAGTTTCAAATGCATACGATACGAACGATTTAGCTTCAAATTCATGCGTTACTCGTGACTGATCTTCAAATTCGTGCGACACACATGATTCTGCTTCAAATGCATACGAAACAAACGAGTCAGCATCAAATTGATTCGAAACAAATGAATTAGCATCAAATTCATGCGAGACACATGCTATAGCTTCATATTCATGCGAAATAAACGATTTAGTTTAAAGTTGATGCGAAACACATGATTCAGCTTCGAATTCATGCGAAACACAATATTTAGCTTCACATCTATGCGATATACGTGATTTTGCTTCAAATGCATACGAAACACATGATTTTGCTTCAAATTCATGCGAGACACATGATTTAGCATCGAAATCATTCTAAACACATTATTTAGCTTAAAATCTATGCGAAATACATGATGTACCTTCAACTGCATACGAAACAAACGATTTGGCTTCAAATTCATTCGAAACACGTGATTTAGCTTCAAATTCATGCGTAACACGTGACTGAGATTCAAATTCATGCGAAACACGTGATTAAGCTTCGAATTCATGCGAAACACATGATTTAGCTTCAAATTCAAGCGAAACAAACGGTTTAGCTTAAAATTCATGCGAAAAACATGATTTAGCTTCGAATTCATGCGAGACACGTGATTTAGATTCAAATGCATACGAAACACATGATTTTGCTTCAAATTCATGCGAGACACAAGATTTAGCTTCACATGCATACGATACGAACGATTTAGCTTCAAATTCATGCGTTACTCGTGACTGATCTTCAAATTCGTGCGTCACACATGATTCTGCTTCAAATGCATACGAATCAAACGAGTCAGCTTCAAATTGATTCGAAACAAATGAATTAGCATCAAATTCATGCGAGACACATGCTATAGCTTCATATTCATGCGAAATAAACGATTTAGTTTAAAGTTGATGCGAAACACATGATTCAGCTTCGAATTCATGCGAAACACAATATTTAGCTTCACATCTATGCGAAATACATGATTTAGCTTCAAATGCATACGGAACAAACGATTAAGCTTTAAATTCAATCGAAACACATGTATTAGCTTCAAATTCATGTGAGACCCAATATTGAGCTTCAAATCTATGCGAAATACGTGACTTTGCTTCAAATGCATACGAAACACATGATTTTGCTTCAAATTCATGCGAGACACATGATTTAGCATCGAATTTATGCTAAACACATTATTTAGCTTAAAATCTATGCGAAATACATGATGTACCTTCAACTGCATACGAAACAAACGATTTGGCTTCAAATTCATTCGAAACACGTGATTTAGCTTTAAATTCATGCGTTACACGTGACTGAGATTCAAATTCATGCGAAACACATGATTAAGCTTCGAATTCATGCGAAACACATGATTAAGCATCAAATGCATACGAAACAATCGAGTTAGCTTCAAATTCATTCGAAACACATGAATTAGCTTCAAATCAATGCGAAATACATGATTTAGCTTCAAATGCATACGAAACAATCGAGTTAGCTTCAAATTCATGCATAACACATGATTTAGCTTCGAATTCGTGCGGAACACATAATTCAGCTTCAAATCTATGCGTAATACAAGATTTATCTTCAAATGCATACGAAACTATCGAGTTAGCTTCAAATTCATTCCAAACACATGAATGAGCTTAAAATTCATGCTTGATCACATTCGCACATCGAAATTTATCTTCATAAATTCTAGAGAAGCATGCCCACAAGATGTTTTCAAGAAAAAGATTTCGTGATGAGAGCAGTGAGAATTGTGCTAATAATTTTGCTAACGAAAGTGACAGTAGTGACAATATATGTTCTGTTCGAAGAAAATGCATGCGATTAGTTATTGATGATACTTCTGACGACGATCAACTACCAGAGCCCTGGCTTTGGAAAGAAATAAGAAATAGTCCAAAAATCTGAGACTATACGATGACTGCTAGCCTAAGAGAGGCAGCCTTACACCGACTTAGGAGGAAGTAGAAGAGAATTAGATATATTTAATCTAATATTTATTTGATGACATATTCTGGCAAAATATTGTAACCGAAACTAACCGGTATGCAGATCAAATACGAGTGAATCCATGCAGAACAGGAGAAATCGACGACACTTGATTTCCTGTAGATTCTAACGAAATCAAAAGATATTTTGCATTGTCCATAATAACTGCACAGGTAAAAAAACCAGAAAAACAAATGAATTGGTCGAAGAGGGCTGTTATTGAAAGGCCGATGAAATGCCTTTGAAAAGATATCTGCAAATTACAAGGTGTTTGCATTTCGCAAACAATAATCTGTTTGTCAATACAGATAAATTGAGCAAGATTAAACCTGTGATCAATTATTTGAACAAAAACTTTAAAGAAGTATATATAATGAAAGAGAAGACAATGCTATTGATGAATCGCTCATGAAATTGTAGGGGCGCTTATCTTATAGGCAATTTAACCCGTCATAAAAGGCTGAGTCATCGAAATGACTACACAAGGATCCAATCGTACTCCAAAACCACATTGTATTACAGAGTACAACAAGGGAATGAATGGAATTGATCTCCAAGACCAAATATTAGCAAGCTTTCCAGTAGTGAGGAAATACATGAAAGGAAGTAAAAAAAATATTTTTATCTGCTGGTCTAATTAATTCCTACATTTTATGCAACGAAATAAATAACGGGTGGAAACAATGTTACGTTGACTATAGGATCAACATAGCCGAATCACTATTGAAGAATATGCCAAAACCGAATTATAGAGAACGAGGACAATTATCTTCCGGAGATATGCCAGAAAGACTGCACTCGAAGTATTGGGCTCATTCTCCAAAACATATTGACCCAGCAGCATCAAAATTAAGGCCGTCAAAACCTTGTAGGGTTTGCCAAAAAAATAAAAAACGTATAGAAACAACGTGGGAGTGTAAGAAGTGAAAAGTTCCCTTACATCTACCAGAATGATTCGAATTGTCTCACACTATTGCAGATTATTAATTTCGTATTACTGATTTTCGTGTAAATAAACTTTTTGTAGTACTTGCATCTACCACAATTATTGCATCAGGCTGTAATTACTTATCAAATATTTTTAATTTTAAAAGGGCGCCGCCGCTAATATTTATATTTGGCCCGATCATCGTACTACGGGCTATGCCCGTAATATTCACTTTTGGCCCGATCAGCGTACTACGGGCTATGCCCGTAGTTGTCGTTTAACAATTTGAGCGCCACGCTGATTTTTAAGGAAGTCCCCGCCAGGCCACGCGCGCCGCTTAAAAGCGCTGAAATTGTAGAGCCAATGTTTCTTATCGCAGTAGAAGATAGTTTACGTTAAGAACGTGATCCTTATAAGCATTCATTCAACACGTTGGACGCCAAGTCTGTTTTGTTCTCTTTACCGTTTGACCCGCTAGATAAGATTTTATCGAAATGGATTCGTGGCCGGCATTACTTTTACGACAAACCAGTTCATTGCAGTACTTGGTCCTGTGCAGACAAAAATTTTCTTTAACCCTAAGCGTCAAAATGCCAGTCCGAGAGTGTGTGTGAAAGACGGTCTAAAAAACAACAACACAAACTCCAAAGAAAACCGGGAAAAGGCTCTGTAGTACGAAAATATTGTTAATTATGTTATGATAAAAATGTAACAAAAGATGGTAGAGTAATGGCCAGGAGAAAGACTAAGCGAGGTGTCACATTTTGTAATACCCGTAAAGGAGATCGGTTATTATGTTTACCGTGTTTGAATGAAATCCATTAATCCTGTAATGAGTCAAAATTATGTAAATTTGAAATAATTTTTCTGTAAATACATAAAACAGTGTAAATTTTATAGTTCTATATCATGTTACACGATGTCAGCCAGTGGTGGTTGACGCGGCCTAAACGGAAAGTCTAGTGTCAGCCACCGATGGCTGACGTGGCGCTCAACGTATTAAGGGGGGATAAAAGGGACGGTTGGGTCCACCTGATGGCCTGCCATTGGCTAACTGAAACGAGATTCTAACGCAGTAGCTTCAGATTTTTATAAAAGCAACTTGCTTCGTCTTCTACCTCTCATTTTGATCCTGCTTGCCACAGAAAATCTGCGTTGCGTCGACGAGTCTGAACAGCTAGTATAGCTAGAAGGAATTGCTATAGTGTCTTCGAAGTGACAGTTTCCGTGCAACTAGAAGGAATTCTTACAGTGATTTTTACGATGATTCGCTCTATTACCGATCTTGCCAAGGATTGCGCTCCTTCGAATGAGGTAATTAATTTTTGATCTTTTAATTTCGCAAGTTCGCCGTAGTTTCAGGATCATACAATTATGTTGTCCAAATTTGTATATTGTAACTGGTTTATAAAATTGATTGCCATTTTTTATAGAATCTTAAATGACTAACGTCAGAGAATGCATTAGGATCAACAGAATTAATAAAAAATTCATGATGTCATTCAAAAAGTGATATGGTTAATAGACTCATCTAATAATTTGGAGATAAACAAAATTAAAATACAGGCTCGATAAATTATTTAACGACTAACTGAATTAATATATGCATTCTCATTAATATAATGCATTCTCTGTTACCGTATTTAACCAATAGATGAAATAATTTTCAAATCCATTAAATTATTCTCACAAATACAATTAAGTAATTTGGCGATCAACCGAACCAATATACAAATTTACAAAATAATATATATATATGTAATAAGAACGAAGTATTCGCTTTTCGTTACAGAGATCGAGAAATGGAGCGAATAACGAGGCGTCCGCTGCGATGGACGAAATACATGAACAGCTCGCAGTACGGTTTCTTGTAAAGAGATCGAAAACCTACACGATCGGCAAACACCCGTCGTCAAGAAGACAGAGACAATCGAGTAGGGTTGCGAGGACTGTTGCGAGGACGATTGCGAGTTCCATTCCGAGTTTGTCTGCCAGTTCGATTGCCAGATTGATTTCGAGTCCAATTGCGAATTCGATTGCGAGTTCGAGTTCGACTGTAAGTTCGACTGCGAGTCCATCTTCGAATTCGACCGCACAAGAATCTCTGCAATATTTACGCTTGGCGCCAAGAACAGGGCACAGAACCCTAGCGGAACCGCAGTTCAAGGAACCGCTAACTTATCAATGTTATTATTGCCCGAAATACTTTCTGCACAAAATGGTCTATAGACAGCACGCAATTTGCCATATTCGGAAGCTCCACTGATATACGAAATACAAGAAGGGATACAAATCGATAATAGAAAAGAGAAGACACGAATTTTTTTCGATCGCGTCGCATAAAACAATCGGCTCTTTTCAGGGCCATACATATTAACCCCGGAAAGTACGTCCATAAATATTATTGATAAGTGATCAGTGTTTAGTGACCATGTAGTGAAAGTAAACGTTGAAATTGCCTGCCCGGAGACATTCTTCTCTTCGTCACCGTCGGCTACAGATCAGCTGCGCAGTTCATCAAAAATTGTACGAGGTCAATGCACTATCCTCCTGCACCCATTTCCGTGCATGAAGTGGATTTACAACTAAATGGGTGAGTTTTTTATTAATTATATTCTTCATATACAAATTACATACGCCTTTTAACGCGAATATTTGTTATTAAATTTTCTTTGCGAATCATTCGTTGAACTGTGTTCGGAAACGGTATTATTTAAATTAAAATATCATTTACGTACCTTGTTAAACTTCACTGTACACCTTGCTTAAAAATTTCGTATCTTACACACGAGGTGTCATGCACACTAGAAAATTAAAACGGCCGTCACGGTTAAATTACTTATTATTTTGAATTCGAAAAATTAGTAAATATTCTTCAGACGTTCTGAAGTAAGAATAAATAGCGTTCTTCTTAAAATTATCACTGTAATGTAATAAAATTAAATTCGGAAGTTCACGCACCGTGACTTGTTCATTGATGCGAAAGCAGCACTTCACCTCTCATTGGTCAGTGTTTATCGTTAATAACTCGTAAACAAAGCCGCGGATTGTATTTTCGCAAAGGAAAAAGTTACTTCAAATGACCTTAGCTATCCCTCATTTTCTGCTGTTAAAATAATTGTGGAACGCCCTGTACATATATATATATATATATATATATATATATATATATATATATATATATATATATATATATATAATGGAAATTACTTTCCTTAGACATCAAATTATAAAAACATATCAATCGTAATCAAATAAAGTTTTCATTTAATCTCAAAACAAAACATATTTCAATGCTTTCTATAAATACTATAGAAATTGAAAGAGTATCAACTTCAGTTTTTTAAAATAGAACTTCTTTATTCGTCTCCTAATACTTGCCATCGATGAAAAATATGTTTATTTTGCAAAAAAATCTACTATTCCAATGTAATGTGAGATGTTGCATTGAAAATGAACTTCACGCGTTCAGTCTGCAGGGGAAATTGTGAAAGCGGCTACCTGATTGGGTTTGCGGAAATATGTCTAGTCTCAGCCCCTGACTTTTGCTGCTTAACCTCTTAAATCTGCGATTTTTTGATGACATATTCTGGCAAAATATTGTAACCGAAACTAACCGGTATGCAGATCAAATACGAGTGAATCCATGCAGAACAGGAGAAATCGACGACACTTGATTTCCTGTAGATTCTAACGAAATCAAAAGATATTTTGCATTGTCCATAATAACTGCACAGGTAAAAAAACCAGAAAAACAAATGAATTGGTCGAAGAGGGCTGTTATTGAAAGGCCGATGAAATGCCTTTGAAAAGATATCTGCAAATTACAAGGTGTTTGCATTTCGCAAACAATAATCTGTTTGTCAATACAGATAAATTGAGCAAGATTAAACCTGTGATCAATTATTTGAACAAAAACTTTAAAGAAGTATATATAATGAAAGAGAAGACAATGCTATTGATGAATCGCTCATGAAATTGTAGGGGCGCTTATCTTATAGGCAATTTAACCCGTCATAAAAGGCTGAGTCATCGAAATGACTACACAAGGATCCAATCGTACTCCAAAACCACATTGTATTACAGAGTACAACAAGGGAATGAATGGAATTGATCTCCAAGACCAAATATTAGCAAGCTTTCCAGTAGTGAGGAAATACATGAAAGGAAGTAAAAAAAATATTTTTATCTGCTGGTCTAATTAATTCCTACATTTTATGCAACGAAATAAATAACGGGTGGAAACAATGTTACGTTGACTATAGGATCAACATAGCCGAATCACTATTGAAGAATATGCCAAAACCGAATTATAGAGAACGAGGACAATTATCTTCCGGAGATATGCCAGAAAGACTGCACTCGAAGTATTGGGCTCATTCTCCAAAACATATTGACCCAGCAGCATCAAAATTAAGGCCGTCAAAACCTTGTAGGGTTTGCCAAAAAAATAAAAAACGTATAGAAACAACGTGGGAGTGTAAGAAGTGAAAAGTTCCCTTACATCTACCAGAATGATTCGAATTGTCTCACACTATTGCAGATTATTAATTTCGTATTACTGATTTTCGTGTAAATAAACTTTTTGTAGTACTTGCATCTACCACAATTATTGCATCAGGCTGTAATTACTTATCAAATATTTTTAATTTTAAAAGGGCGCCGCCGCTAATATTTATATTTGGCCCGATCATCGTACTACGGGCTATGCCCGTAATATTCACTTTTGGCCCGATCAGCGTACTACGGGCTATGCCCGTAGTTGTCGTTTAACAATTTGAGCGCCACGCTGATTTTTAAGGAAGTCCCCGCCAGGCCACGCGCGCCGCTTAAAAGCGCTGAAATTGTAGAGCCAATGTTTCTTATCGCAGTAGAAGATAGTTTACGTTAAGAACGTGATCCTTATAAGCATTCATTCAACACGTTGGACGCCAAGTCTGTTTTGTTCTCTTTACCGTTTGACCCGCTAGATAAGATTTTATCGAAATGGATTCGTGGCCGGCATTACTTTTACGACAAACCAGTTCATTGCAGTACTTGGTCCTGTGCAGACAAAAATTTTCTTTAACCCTAAGCGTCAAAATGCCAGTCCGAGAGTGTGTGTGAAAGACGGTCTAAAAAACAACAACACAAACTCCAAAGAAAACCGGGAAAAGGCTCTGTAGTACGAAAATATTGTTAATTATGTTATGATAAAAATGTAACAAAACATGGTAGAGTAATGGCCAGGAGAAAGACTAAGCGAGGTGTCACATGTTGTAATACCCGTAAAGGAGATCGGTTATTATGTTTACCGTGTTTGAATGAAATCCATTAATCCTGTAATGAGTCAAAATTATGTAAATTTGAAATAATTTTTCTGTAAATCCATAAAACAGTGTAAATTTTATAGTTCTATATCATGTTACACGATGTCAGCCAGTGGTGGTTGACGCGGCCTAAACGGAAAGTCTAGTGTCAGCCACCGATGGCTGACGTGGCGCTCAACGTATTAAGGGGGGATAAAAGGGACGGTTGGGTCCACCTGATGGCCTGCCATTGGCTAACTGAAACGAGATTCTAACGCAGTAGCTTCAGATTTTTATAAAAGCAACTTGCTTCGTCTTCTACCTCTCATTTTGATCCTGCTTGCCACAGAAAATCTGCGTTGCGTCGACGAGTCTGAACAGCTAGTATAGCTAGAAGGAATTGCTATAGTGTCTTCGAAGTGACAGTTTCCGTGCAACTAGAAGGAATTCTTACAGTGATTTTTACGATGATTCGCTCTATTACCGATCTTGCCAAGGATTGCGCTCCTTCGAATGAGGTAATTAATTTTTGACCTTTTAATTTCGCAAGTTCGCCGTAGTTTCAGGATCATACAATTATGTTGTCCAAATTTGTATATTGTAACTGGTTTATAAAATTGATTGCCATTTTTTATAGAATCTTAAATGACTAACGTCAGAGAATGCATTAGGATCAACAGAATTAATAAAAAATTCATGATGTCATTCAAAAAGTGATATGGTTAATAGACTCATCTAATAATTTGGAGATAAACAAAATTAAAATACAGGCTCGATAAATTATTTAACGACTAACTGAATTAATATATGCATTCTCATTAATATAATGCATTCTCTGTTACCGTATTTAACCAATAGATGAAATAATTTTCAAATCCATTAAATTATTCTCACAAATACAATTAAGTAATTTGGCGATCAACCGAACCAATATACAAATTTACAAAATAATATATATATGTAATAAGAACGAAATATTCGCTTTTCGTTACAGAGATCGAGAAATGGAGCGAATAACGAGGCGTCCGCTGCGATGGACGAAATACATGAACAGCTCGCAGTACGGTTTCTTGTAAAGAGATCGAAAAGCTACACGATCGGCAAACACCCGTCGTCAAGAAGACAGAGACAATCGAGTAGGGTTGCGAGGACTGTTGCGAGGACGATTGCGAGTTCCATTCCGAGTTTGTCTGCCAGTTCGATTGCCAGATTGATTTCGAGTCCAATTGCGAATTCGATTGCGAGTTCGAGTTCGACTGTAAGTTCGACTGCGAGTCCATCTTCGAATTCGACCGCACAAGAATCTCTGCAATATTTACGCTTGGCGCCAAGAACAGGGCACAGAACCCTAGCGGAACCGCAGTTCAAGGAACCGCTAACTTATCAATGTTATTATTGCCCGAAATACTTTCTGCACAAAATGGTCTATAGACAGCACGCAATTTGCCATATTCGGAAGCTCCACTGATATACGAAATACAAGAAGGGATACAAATCGATAATAGAAAAGAGAAGACACGAATTTTTTTCGATCGCGTCGCATAAAACAATCGGCTCTTTTCAGGGCCATACATATTAACCCCGGAAAGTACGTCCATAAATATTATTGATAAGTGATCAGTGTTTAGTGACCATGTAGTGAAAGTAAACGTTGAAATTGCCTGCCCGGAGACATTCTTCTCTTCGTCACCGTCGGCTACAGATCAGCTGCGCAGTTCATCAAAAATTGTACGAGGTCAATGCACTATCCTCCTGCACCCATTTCCGTGCATGAAGTGGATTTACAACTAAATGGGTGAGTTTTTTATTAATTATATTCTTCATATACAAATTACATACGCCTTTTAACGCGAATATTTATTATTAAATTAGCTTTGCGAATCATTCGTTGAACTGTGTTCGGAAACGGTATTATTTAAATTAAAATATCATTTACGTACCTTGTTAAACTTCACTGTACACCTTGCTTAAAAATTTCGTATCTTACACACGAGGTGTCATGCACACTAGAAAATTAAAACGGCCGTCACGGTTAAATTACTTATTATTTTGAATTCGAAAAATTAGTAAATATTCTTCAGACATTCTGAAGTAAGAATAAATAGCGTTCTTCTTAAAATTATCACTGTAATGTAATAAAATTAAATTCGGAAGTTCACGCACCGTGACTTGTTCATTGATGCGAAAGCAGCACTTCACCTCTCATTGGTCAGTGTTTATCGTTAATAACTCGTAAACAAAGCCGCGGATTGTATTTTCGCAAAGGAAAAAGTTACTTCAAATGACCTTAGCTATCCCTCATTTTCTGCTGTTAAAATAATTGTGGAACGCCCTGTACATATATATATATAATGGAAATTACTTTCCTTAGACATCAAATTATAAAAACATATCAATCGTAATCAAATAAAGTTTTCATTTAATCTCAAAACAAAACATATTTCAATGCTTTCTATAAATACTATAGAAATTGAAAGAGTATCAACTTCAGTTTTTTAAAATAGAACTTCTTTATTCGTCTCCTAATACTTGCCATCGATGAAAAATATGTTTATTTTGCAAAAAAATCTACTATTCCAATGTAATGTGAGATGTTGCATTGAAAATGAACTTCACGCGTTCAGTCTGCAGGGGAAATTGTGAAAGCGGCTACCTGATTGGGTTTGCGGAAATATGTCTAGTCTCAGCCCCTGACTTTTGCTGCTTAACCTCTTAAATCTGCGATTTACGTTCGAGAATTTCGGGCCGGAAACGTAAACAAGCTCGCGCAGCCTTCGAGCCATTCGCACGACTTGTACAATACGCTGATCGGGCCAATCGTAAATATTACGGGCATCGCTCGTGGTACGACGGTCGCGGTTGGTAATTTGCCCCATCACAAATAGCACAGACAAGGTTCGTGATGCGTTCTTATTATCTCTTCGTATCGTGATCAGTTTCAAGTTATTCTTGATCACATTCGCACATCGAAATTTATCTTCATAAATTCTTGAGAAGCATCCCCACAAGATGTTTTCAAGAAAAAGATTTCGTGATGAGAGCAGTGAGATTTGTGCTAATAATTTTGCTAACGAAAGTGACAGTAGTGACAATATATGTTCTGTTCGAAGAAAATGCATGCGATTAGATATTGATGATACTTCTGACGACGATCAACTACCAGAGCCCTGGCTTTGGAGAGGAATAAGAAATAGTCCAAAAATCTGAGACTATACGATGACTGCTAGCCTAAGAGAGGCAGCCTCACTCTGACTTAGGAGGAAGTAGAAGAGAATTAGATATATTTAATCTAATATTTATTTGATGACATATTCTGGCAAAATATTGTAACCGAAACTAACCGGTATGCAGATCAAATACGAGTGAATCCATGCAGAACAGGAGAAATCGACGACACTTGATTTCCTGTAGATTCTAACGAAATCAAAAGATATTTTGCATTGTCCATAATAACTGCACAGGTAAAAAAACCAGAAAAACAAATGAATTGGTCGAAGAGGGCTGTTATTGAAAGGCCGATGAAATGCCTTTGAAAAGATATCTGCAAATTACAAGGTGTTTGCATTTCGCAAACAATAATCTGTTTGTCAATACAGATAAATTGAGCAAGATTAAACCTGTGATCAATTATTTGAACAAAAACTTTAAAGAAGTATATATAATGAAAGAGAAGACAATGCTATTGATGAATCGCTCATGAAATTGTAGGGGCGCTTATCTTATAGGCAATTTAACCCGTCATAAAAGGCTGACTCATCGAAATGACTACACAAGGATCCAATCGTACTCCAAAACCACATTGTATTACAGAGTACAACAAGGGAATGAATGGAATTGATCTCCAAGACCAAATATTAGCAAGCTTTCCAGTAGTGAGGAAATACATGAAAGGAAGTAAAAAAAATATTTTTATCTGCTGGTCTAATTAATTCCTACATTTTATGCAACGAAATAAATAACGGGTGGAAACAATGTTACGTTGACTATAGGATCAACATAGCCGAATCACTATTGAAGAATATGCCAAAACCGAATTATAGAGAACGAGGACAATTATCTTCCGGAGATATGCCAGAAAGACTGCACTCGAAGTATTGGGCTCATTCTCCAAAACATATTGACCCAGCAGCATCAAAATTAAGGCCGTCAAAACCTTGTAGGGTTTGCCAAAAAAATAAAAAACGTATAGAAACAACGTGGGAGTGTAAGAAGTGAAAAGTTCCCTTACATCTACCAGAATGATTCGAATTGTCTCACACTATTGCAGATTATTAATTTTGTATTACTGATTTTCGTGTAAATAAACTTTTTGTAGTACTTGCATCTACCACAATTATTGCATCAGGCTGTAATTACTTATCAAATATTTTTAATTTTAAAAGGGCGCCGCCGCTAATATTTATATTTGGCCCGATCATCGTACTACGGGCTATGCCCGTAATATTCACTTTTGGCCCGATCAGCGTACTACGGGCTATGCCCGTAGTTGTCGTTTAACAATTTGAGCGCCACGCTGATTTTTAAGGAAGTCCCCGCCAGGCCACGCGCGCCGCTTAAAAGCGCTGAAATTGTAGAGCCAATGTTTCTTATCGCAGTAGAAGATAGTTTACGTTAAGAACGTGATCCTTATAAGCATTCATTCAACACGTTGGACGCCAAGTCTGTTTTGTTCTCTTTACCGTTTGACCCGCTAGATAAGATTTTATCGAAATGGATTCGTGGCCGGCATTACTTTTACGACAAACCAGTTCATTGCAGTACTTGGTCCTGTGCAGACAAAAATTTTCTTTAACCCTAAGCGTCAAAATGCCAGTCCGAGAGTGTGTGTGAAAGACGGTCTAAAAAACAACAACACAAACTCCAAAGAAAACCGGGAAAAGGCTCTGTAGTACGAAAATATTGTTAATTATGTTATGATAAAAATGTAACAAAACATGGTAGAGTAATGGCCAGGAGAAAGACTAAGCGAGGTGTCACATTTTGTAATACCCGTAAAGGAGATCGGTTATTATGTTTACCGTGTTTGAATGAAATCCATTAATCCTGTAATGAGTCAAAATTATGTAAATTTGAAATAATTTTTCTGTAAATCCATAAAACAGTGTAAATTTTATAGTTCTCTATCATGTTACACGATGTCAGCCAGTGGTGGTTGACGCGGCCTAAACGGAAAGTCTAGTGTCAGCCACCGATGGCTGACGTGGCGCTCAACGTATTAAGGGGGGATAAAAGGGACGGTTGGGTCCACCCGATGGCCTGCCATTGGCTAACTGAAACGAGATTCTAACGCAGTAGCTTCAGATTTTTATAAAAGCAACTTGCTTCGTCTTCTACCTCTCATTTTGATCCTGCTTGCCACAGAAAATCTGCGTTGCGTCGACGAGTCTGAACAGTTAGTATAGCTAGAAGGAATTGCTATAGTGTCTTCGAAGTGACAGTTTCCGTGCAACTAGAAGGAATTCTTACAGTGATTTTTACGATGATTCGCTCTATTACCGATCTTGCCAAGGATTGCGCTCCTTCGAATGAGGTAATTAATTTTTGACCTTTTAATTTCGCAAGTTCGCCGTAGTTTCAGGATCATACAATTATGTTGTCCAAATTTGTATATTGTAACTAGTTTATAAAATTTATTGCCATTTTTTATAGAATCTTAAATGACTAACGTCAGAGAATGCATTCGGATCAACAGAATTAATAACAAATTCATGAGGTCATTCAAAGAGTGATATGGTTAATAGACTCATCTAATAATTTGGAGATAAACAAAATTAAAATACAGGCTCGATAAATTATTTAACGACTAACTGAATTAATATATGCATTCTCATTAATATAATGCATTCTCTGTTACCGTATTTAACCAATAGATGAAATAATTTTCAAATCCATTAAATTATTCTCACAAATACAATTAAGTAATTTGGCGATCAACCGAACCAATATACAAATTTACAAAATAATATATATATGTAACAAGAACGAAATATTCGCTTTTCGTTACAGAGATAGAGAAATGGAGCGAATAACGAGGCGTCCGCTGCGATGGACGAAATACATGAACAGCTCGCAGTACGGTTTCTTGTAAAGAGATCGAAAAGCTACACGATCGGCAAACACCCGTCGTCAAGAAGACAGAGACAATCGAGTAGGGTTGCGAGGACTGTAGCGAGGACGATTGCGAGTTCCATTCCGAGTTTGTCTGCCAGTTCGATTGCCAGATTGATTTCGAGTCCAATTGCGAATTCGATTGCGAGTTCGAGTTCGACTGTAAGTTCGACTGCGAGTCCATCTTCGAATTCGACCGCACAAGAATCTCTGCAATATTTACGCTTGGCGCCAAGAACAGGGCACAGAACCCTAGCGGAACCGCAGTTCAAGGAACCGCTAACTTATCAATGTTATTATTGCCCGAAATACTTTCTGCACAAAATGGTCTATAGACAGCACGCAATTTGCCATATTCGGAAGCTCCACTGATATACGAAATACAAGAAGGGATACAAATCGATAATAGAAAAGAGAAGACACGAATTTTTTTCGATCGCGTCGCATAAAACAATCGGCTCTTTTCAGGGCCATACATATTAACCCCGGAAAGTACGTCCATAAATATTATTGATAAGTGATCAGTGTTTAGTGACCATGTAGTGAAAGTAAACGTTGAAATTGCCTGCCCGGAGACATTCTTCTCTTCGTCACCGTCGGCTACAGATCAGCTGCGCAGTTCATCAAAAATTGTACGAGGTCAATGCACTATCCTCCTGCACCCATTTCCGTGCATGAAGTGGATTTACAACTAAATGGGTGAGTTTTTTATTAATTATATTCTTCATATACAAATTACATACGCCTTTTAACGCGAATATTTATTATTAAATTAGCTTTGCGAATCATTCGTTGAACTGTGTTCGGAAACGGTATTATTTAAATTAAAATATCATTTACGTACCTTGTTAAACTTCACTGTACACCTTGCTTAAAAATTTCGTATCTTACACACGAGGTGTCATGCACACTAGAAAATTAAAACGGCCGTCACGGTTAAATTACTTATTATTTTGAATTCGAAAAATTAGTAAATATTCTTCAGACATTCTGAAGTAAGAATAAATAGCGTTCTTCTTAAAATTATCACTGTAATGTAATAAAATTAAATTCGGAAGTTCACGCACCGTGACTTGTTCATTGATGCGAAAGCAGCACTTCACCTCTCATTGGTCAGTGTTTATCGTTAATAACTCGTAAACAAAGCCGCGGATTGTATTTTCGCAAAGGAAAAAGTTACTTCAAATGACCTTAGCTATCCCTCATTTTCTGCTGTTAAAATAATTGTGGAACGCCCTGTACATATATATATATAATGGAAATTACTTTCCTTAGACATCAAATTATAAAAACATATCAATCGTAATCAAATAAAGTTTTCATTTAATCTCAAAACAAAACATATTTCAATGCTTTCTATAAATACTATAGAAATTGCAAGAGTATCAACTTCAGTTTTTTAAAATAGAACTTCTTTATTCGTCTCCTAATACTTGCCATCGATGAAAAATATGTTTATTTTGCAAAAAAATCTACTATTCCAATGTAATGTGAGATGTTGCATTGAAAATGAACTTCACGCGTTCAGTCTGCAGGGGAAATTGTGAAAGCGGCTACCTGATTGGGTTTGCGGAAATATGTCTAGTCTCAGCCCCTGACTTTTGCTGCTTAACCTCTTAAATCTGCGATTTACGTTCGAGAATTTCGGGCCGGAAACGTAAACAAGCTCGCGCAGCCTTCGAGCCATTCGCACGACTTGTACAATACGCTGATCGGGCCAATCGTAAATATTACGGGCATCGCTCGTGGTACGACGGTCGCGGTTGGTAATTTGCCCCATCACAAATAGCACAGACAAGGTTCGTGATGCGTTCTTATTATCTCTTCGTATCGTGATCAGTTTCAAGTTATTCTTGATCACATTCGCACATCGAAATTTATCTTCATAAATTCTAGAGAAGCATCCCCACAAGATGTTTTCAAGAAAAAGATTTCGTGATGAGAGCAGTGAGATTTGTGCTAATAATTTTGCTAACGAAAGTGACAGTAGTGACAATATATGTTCTGTTCGAAGAAAATGCATGCGATTAGATATTGATGATACTTCTGACGACGATCAACTACCAGAGCCCTGGCTTTGGAGAGGAATAAGAAATAGTCCAAAAATCTGAGACTATACGATGACTGCTAGCCTAAGAGAGGCAGCCTCACTCTGACTTAGGAGGAAGTAGAAGAGAATTAGATATATTTAATCTAATATTTATTTGATGACATATTCTGGCAAAATATTGTAACCGAAACTAACCGGTATGCAGATCAAATACGAGTGAATCCATGCAGAACAGGAGAAATCGACGACACTTGATTTCCTGTAGAGTCTAACGAAATCAAAAGATATTTTGCATTGTCCATAATAACTGCACAGGTAAAAAAACCAGAAAAACAAATGAATTGGTCGAAGAGGGCTGTTATTGAAAGGCCGATGAAATGCCTTTGAAAAGATATCTGCAAATTACAAGGTGTTTGCATTTCGCAAACAATAATCTGTTTGTCAATACAGATAAATTGAGCAAGATTAAACCTGTGATCAATTATTTGAACAAAAACTTTAAAGAAGTATATATAATGAAAGAGAAGACAATGCTATTGATGAATCGCTCATGAAATTGTAGGGGCGCTTATCTTATAGGCAATTTAACCCGTCATAAAAGGCTGACTCATCGAAATGACTACACAAGGATCCAATCGTACTCCAAAACCACATTGTATTACAGAGTACAACAAGGGAATGAATGGAATTGATCTCCAAGACCAAATATTAGCAAGCTTTCCAGTAGTGAGGAAATACATGAAAGGAAGTAAAAAAAATATTTTTATCTGCTGGTCTAATTAATTCCTACATTTTATGCAACGAAATAAATAACGGGTGGAAACAATGTTACGTTGACTATAGGATCAACATAGCCGAATCACTATTGAAGAATATGCCAAAACCGAATTATAGAGAACGAGGACAATTATCTTCCGGAGATATGCCAGAAAGACTGCACTCGAAGTATTGGGCTCATTCTCCAAAACATATTGACCCAGCAGCATCAAAATTAAGGCCGTCAAAACCTTGTAGGGTTTGCCAAAAAAATAAAAAACGTATAGAAACAACGTGGGAGTGTAAGAAGTGAAAAGTTCCCTTACATCTACCAGAATGATTCGAATTGTCTCACACTATTGCAGATTATTAATTTTGTATTACTGATTTTCGTGTAAATAAACTTTTTGTAGTACTTGCATCTACCACAATTATTGCATCAGGCTGTAATTACTTATCAAATATTTTTAATTTTAAAAGGGCGCCGCCGCTAATATTTATATTTGGCCCGATCATCGTACTACGGGCTATGCCCGTAATATTCACTTTTGGCCCGATCAGCGTACTACGGGCTATGCCCGTAGTTGTCGTTTAACAATTTGAGCGCCACGCTGATTTTTAAGGAAGTCCCCGCCAGGCCACGCGCGCCGCTTAAAAGCGCTGAAATTGTAGAGCCAATGTCTCTTATCGCAGTAGAAGATAGTTTACGTTAAGAACGTGATCCTTATAAGCATTCATTCAACACGTTGGACGCCAAGTCTGTTTTGTTCTCTTTACCGTTTGACCCGCTAGATAAGATTTTATCGAAATGGATTCGTGGCCGGCATTACTTTTACGACAAACCAGTTCATTGCAGTACTTGGTCCTGTGCAGACAAAAATTTTCTTTAACCCTAAGCGTCAAAATGCCAGTCCGAGAGTGTGTGTGAAAGACGGTCTAAAAAACAACAACACAAACTCCAAAGAAAACCGGGAAAAGGCTCTGTAGTACGAAAATATTGTTAATTATGTTATGATAAAAATGTAACAAAACATGGTAGAGTAATGGCCAGGAGAAAGACTAAGCGAGGTGTCACATTTTGTAATACCCGTAAAGGAGATCGGTTATTATGTTTACCGTGTTTGAATGAAATCCATTAATCCTGTAATGAGTCAAAATTATGTAAATTTGAAATAAATTTTCTGTAAATCCATAAAACAGTGTAAATTTTATAGTTCTATATCATGTTACACGATGTCAGCCAGTGGTGGTTGACGCGGCCTAAACGGAAAGTCTAGTGTCAGCCACCGATGGCTGACGTGGCGCTCAACGTATTAAGGGGGGATAAAAGGGACGGTTGGGTCCACCCGATGGCCTGCCATTGGCTAACTGAAACGAGATTCTAACGCAGTAGCTTCAGATTTTTATAAAAGCAACTTGCTTCGTCTTCTACCTCTCATTTTGATCCTGCTTGCCACAGAAAATCTGCGTTGCGTCGACGAGTCTGAACAGTTAGTATAGCTAGAAGGAATTGCTATAGTGTCTTCGAAGTGACAGTTTCCGTGCAACTAGAAGGAATTCTTACAGTGATTTTTACGATGATTCGCTCTATTACCGATCTTGCCAAGGATTGCGCTCCTTCGAATGAGGTAATTAATTTTTGACCTTTTAATTTCGCAAGTTCGCCGTAGTTTCAGGATCATACAATTATGTTGTCCAAATTTGTATATTGTAACTAGTTTATAAAATTTATTGCCATTTTTTATAGAATCTTAAATGACTAACGTCAGAGAATGCATTCGGATCAACAGAATTAATAACAAATTCATGAGGTCATTCAAAGAGTGATATGGTTAATAGACTCATCTAATAATTTGGAGATAAACAAAATTAAAATACAGGCTCGATAAATTATTTAACGACTAACTGAATTAATATATGCATTCTCATTAATATAATGCATTCTCTGTTACCGTATTTAACCAATAGATGAAATAATTTTCAAATCCATTAAATTATTCTCACAAATACAATTAAGTAATTTGGCGATCAACCGAACCAATATACAAATTTACAAAATAATATATATATGTAATAAGAACGAAATATTCGCTTTTCGTTACAGAGATCGAGAAATGGAGCGAATAACGAGGCGTCCGCTGCGATGGACGAAATACATGAACAGCTCGCAGTACGGTTTCTTGTAAAGAGATCGAAAAGCTACACGATCGGCAAACACCCGTCGTCAAGAAGACAGAGACAATCGAGTAGGGTTGCGAGGACTGTTGCGAGGACGATTGCGAGTTCCATTCCGAGTTTGTCTGCCAGTTCGATTGCCAGATTGATTTCGAGTCCAATTGCGAATTCGATTGCGAGTTCGAGTTCGACTGTAAGTTCGACTGCGAGTCCATCTTCGAATTCGACCGCACAAGAATCTCTGCAATATTTACGCTTGGCGCCAAGAACAGGGCACAGAACCCTAGCGGAACCGCAGTTCAAGGAACCGCTAACTTATCAATGTTATTATTGCCCGAAATACTTTCTGCACAAAATGGTCTATAGACAGCACGCAATTTGCCATATTCGGAAGCTCCACTGATATACGAAATACAAGAAGGGATACAAATCGATAATAGAAAAGAGAAGACACGAATTTTTTTCGATCGCGTCGCATAAAACAATCGGCTCTTTTCAGGGCCATACATATTAACCCCGGAAAGTACGTCCATAAATATTATTGATAAGTGATCAGTGTTTAGTGACCATGTAGTGAAAGTAAACGTTGAAATTGCCTGCCCGGAGACATTCTTCTCTTCGTCACCGTCGGCTACAGATCAGCTGCGCAGTTCATCAAAAATTGTACGAGGTCAATGCACTATCCTCCTGCACCCATTTCCGTGCATGAAGTGGATTTACAACTAAATGGGTGAGTTTTTTATTAATTATATTCTTCATATACAAATTACATACGCCTTTTAACGCGAATATTTATTATTAAATTAGCTTTGCGAATCATTCGTTGAACTGTGTTCGGAAACGGTATTATTTAAATTAAAATATCATTTACGTACCTTGTTAAACTTCACTGTACACCTTGCTTAAAAATTTCGTATCTTACACACGAGGTGTCATGCACACTAGAAAATTAAAACGGCCGTCACGGTTAAATTACTTATTATTTTGAATTCGAAAAATTAGTAAATATTCTTCAGACATTCTGAAGTAAGAATAAATAGCGTTCTTCTTAAAATTATCACTGTAATGTAATAAAATTAAATTCGGAAGTTCACGCACCGTGACTTGTTCATTGATGCGAAAGCAGCACTTCACCTCTCATTGGTCAGTGTTTATCGTTAATAACTCGTAAACAAAGCCGCGGATTGTATTTTCGCAAAGGAAAAAGTTACTTCAAATGACCTTAGCTATCCCTCATTTTCTGCTGTTAAAATAATTGTGGAACGCCCTGTACATATATATATATAATGGAAATTACTTTCCTTAGACATCAAATTATAAAAACATATCAATCGTAATCAAATAAAGTTTTCATTTAATCTCAAAACAAAACATATTTCAATGCTTTCTATAAATACTATAGAAATTGCAAGAGTATCAACTTCAGTTTTTTAAAATAGAACTTCTTTATTCGTCTCCTAATACTTGCCATCGATGAAAAATATGTTTATTTTGCAAAAAAATCTACTATTCCAATGTAATGTGAGATGTTGCATTGAAAATGAACTTCACGCGTTCAGTCTGCAGGGGAAATTGTGAAAGCGGCTACCTGATTGGGTTTGCGGAAATATGTCTAGTCTCAGCCCCTGACTTTTGCTGCTTAACCTCTTAAATCTGCGATTTACGTTCGAGAATTTCGGGCCGGAAACGTAAACAAGCTCGCGCAGCCTTCGAGCCATTCGCACGACTTGTACAATACGCTGATCGGGCCAATCGTAAATATTACGGGCATCGCTCGTGGTACGACGGTCGCGGTTGGTAATTTGCCCCATCACAAATAGCACAGACAAGGTTCGTGATGCGTTCTTATTATCTCTTCGTATCGTGATCAGTTTCAAGTTATTCTTGATCACATTCGCACATCGAAATTTATCTTCATAAATTCTAGAGAAGCATCCCCACAAGATGTTTTCAAGAAAAAGATTTCGTGATGAGAGCAGTGAGATTTGTGCTAATAATTTTGCTAACGAAAGTGACAGTAGTGACAATATATGTTCTGTTCGAAGAAAATGCATGCGATTAGATATTGATGATACTTCTGACGACGATCAACTACCAGAGCCCTGGCTTTGGAGAGGAATAAGAAATAGTCCAAAAATCTGAGACTATACGATGACTGCTAGCCTAAGAGAGGCAGCCTCACTCTGACTTAGGAGGAAGTAGAAGAGAATTAGATATATTTAATCTAATATTTATTTGATGACATATTCTGGCAAAATATTGTAACCGAAACTAACCGGTATGCAGATCAAATACGAGTGAATCCATGCAGAACAGGAGAAATCGACGACACTTGATTTCCTGTAGAGTCTAACGAAATCAAAAGATATTTTGCATTGTCCATAATAACTGCACAGGTAAAAAAACCAGAAAAACAAATGAATTGGTCGAAGAGGGCTGTTATTGAAAGGCCGATGAAATGCCTTTGAAAAGATATCTGCAAATTACAAGGTGTTTGCATTTCGCAAACAATAATCTGTTTGTCAATACAGATAAATTGAGCAAGATTAAACCTGTGATCAATTATTTGAACAAAAACTTTAAAGAAGTATATATAATGAAAGAGAAGACAATGCTATTGATGAATCGCTCATGAAATTGTAGGGGCGCTTATCTTATAGGCAATTTAACCCGTCATAAAAGGCTGACTCATCGAAATGACTACACAAGGATCCAATCGTACTCCAAAACCACATTGTATTACAGAGTACAACAAGGGAATGAATGGAATTGATCTCCAAGACCAAATATTAGCAAGCTTTCCAGTAGTGAGGAAATACATGAAAGGAAGTAAAAAAAATATTTTTATCTGCTGGTCTAATTAATTCCTACATTTTATGCAACGAAATAAATAACGGGTGGAAACAATGTTACGTTGACTATAGGATCAACATAGCCGAATCACTATTGAAGAATATGCCAAAACCGAATTATAGAGAACGAGGACAATTATCTTCCGGAGATATGCCAGAAAGACTGCACTCGAAGTATTGGGCTCATTCTCCAAAACATATTGACCCAGCAGCATCAAAATTAAGGCCGTCAAAACCTTGTAGGGTTTGCCAAAAAAATAAAAAACGTATAGAAACAACGTGGGAGTGTAAGAAGTGAAAAGTTCCCTTACATCTACCAGAATGATTCGAATTGTCTCACACTATTGCAGATTATTAATTTTGTATTACTGATTTTCGTGTAAATAAACTTTTTGTAGTACTTGCATCTACCACAATTATTGCATCAGGCTGTAATTACTTATCAAATATTTTTAATTTTAAAAGGGCGCCGCCGCTAATATTTATATTTGGCCCGATCATCGTACTACGGGCTATGCCCGTAATATTCACTTTTGGCCCGATCAGCGTACTACGGGCTATGCCCGTAGTTGCCGTTTAACAATTTGAGCGCCACGCTGATTTTTAAGGAAGTCCCCGCCAGGCCACGCGCGCCGCTTAAAAGCGCTGAAATTGTAGAGCCAATGTCTCTTATCGCAGTAGAAGATAGTTTACGTTAAGAACGTGATCCTTATAAGCATTCATTCAACACGTTGGACGCCAAGTCTGTTTTGTTCTCTTTACCGTTTGACCCGCTAGATAAGATTTTATCGAAATGGATTCGTGGCCGGCATTACTTTTACGACAAACCAGTTCATTGCAGTACTTGGTCCTGTGCAGACAAAAATTTTCTTTAACCCTAAGCGTCAAAATGCCAGTCCGAGAGTGTGTGTAAAAGACGGTCTAAAAAACAACAACACAAACTCCAAAGAAAACCGGGAAAAGGCTCTGTAGTACGAAAATATTGTTAATTATGTTATGATAAAAATGTAACAAAACATGGTAGAGTAATGGCCAGGAGAAAGACTAAGCGAGGTGTCACATTTTGTAATACCCGTAAAGGAGATCGGTTATTATGTTTACCGTGTTTGAATGAAATCCATTAATCCTGTAATGAGTCAAAATTATGTAAATTTGAAATAATTTTTCTGTAAATCCATAAAACAGTGTAAATTTTATAGTTCTATATCATGTTACACGATGTCAGCCAGTGGTGGTTGACGCGGCCTAAACGGAAAGTCTAGTGTCAGCCACCGATGGCTGACGTGGCGCTCAACGTATTAAGGGGGGATAAAAGGGACGGTTGGGTCCACCCGATGGCCTGCCATTGGCTAACTGAAACGAGATTCTAACGCAGTAGCTTCAGATTTTTATAAAAGCAACTTGCTTCGTCTTCTACCTCTCATTTTTATCCTGCTTGCCACAGAAAATCTGCGTTGCGTCGACGAGTCTGAACAGCTAGTATAGCTAGAAGGAATTGCTATAGTGTCTTCGAAGTGACAGTTTCCGTGCAACTAGAAGGAATTCTTACAGTGATTTTTACGATGATTCGCTCTATTACCGATCTTGCCAAGGATTGCGCTCCTTCGAATGAGGTAATTAATTTTTGACCTTTTAATTTCGCAAGTTCGCCGTAGTTTCAGGATCATACAATTATGTTGTCCAAATTTGTATATTGTAACTGGTTTATAAAATTGATTGCCATTTTTTATAGAATCTTAAATGACTAACGTCAGAGAATGCATTAGGATCAACAGAATTAATAAAAAATTCATGATGTCATTCAAAAAGTGATATGGTTAATAGACTCATCTAATAATTTGGAGATAAACAAAATTAAAATACAGGCTCGATAAATTATTTAACGACTAACTGAATTAATATATGCATTCTCATTAATATAATGTATTCTCTGTTACCGTATTTAACCAATAGATGAAATAATTTTCAAATCCATTAAATTATTCTCACAAATACAATTAAGTAATTTGGCGATCAACCGAACCAATATACAAATTTACAAAATAATATATATATGTAATAAGAACGAAATATTCGCTTTTCGTTACAGAGATCGAGAAATGGAGCGAATAACGAGGCGTCCGCTGCGATGGACGAAATACATGAACAGCTCGCAGTACGGTTTCTTGTAAAGAGATCGAAAAGCTACACGATCGGCAAACACCCGTCGTCAAGAAGACAGAGACAATCGAGTAGGGTTGCGAGGACTGTTGCGAGGACGATTGCGAGTTCCATTCCGAGTTTGTCTGCCAGTTCGATTGCCAGATTGATTTCGAGTCCAATTGCGAATTCGATTGCGAGTTCGAGTTCGACTGTAAGTTCGACTGCGAGTCCATCTTCGAATTCGACCGCACAAGAATCTCTGCAATATTTACGCTTGGCGCCAAGAACAGGGCACAGAACCCTAGCGGAACCGCAGTTCAAGGAACCGCTAACTTATCAATGTTATTATTGCCCGAAATACTTTCTGCACAAAATGGTCTATAGACAGCACGCAATTTGCCATATTCGGAAGCTCCACTGATATACGAAATACAAGAAGGGATACAAATCGATAATAGAAAAGAGAAGACACGAATTTTTTTCGATCGCGTCGCATAAAACAATCGGCTCTTTTCAGGGCCATACATATTAACCCCGGAAAGTACGTCCATAAATATTATTGATAAGTGATCAGTGTTTAGTGACCATGTAGTGAAAGTAAACGTTGAAATTGCCTGCCCGGAGACATTCTTCTCTTCGTCACCGTCGGCTACAGATCAGCTGCGCAGTTCATCAAAAATTGTACGAGGTCAATGCACTATCCTCCTGCACCCATTTCCGTGCATGAAGTGGATTTACAACTAAATGGGTGAGTTTTTTATTAATTATATTCTTCATATACAAATTACATACGCCTTTTAACGCGAATATTTATTATTAAATTAGCTTTGCGAATCATTCGTTGAACTGTGTTCGGAAACGGTATTATTTAAATTAAAATATCATTTACGTACCTTGTTAAACTTCACTGTACACCTTGCTTAAAAATTTCGTATCTTACACACGAGGTGTCATGCACACTAGAAAATTAAAACGGCCGTCACGGTTAAATTACTTATTATTTTGAATTCGAAAAATTAGTAAATATTCTTCAGACATTCTGAAGTAAGAATAAATAGCGTTCTTCTTAAAATTATCACTGTAATGTAATAAAATTAAATTCGGAAGTTCACGCACCGTGACTTGTTCATTGATGCGAAAGCAGCACTTCACCTCTCATTGGTCAGTGTTTATCGTTAATAACTCGTAAACAAAGCCGCGGATTGTATTTTCGCAAAGGAAAAAGTTACTTCAAATGACCTTAGCTATCCCTCATTTTCTGCTGTTAAAATAATTGTGGAACGCCCTGTACATATATATATATATATAATGGAAATTACTTTCCTTAGACATCAAATTATAAAAACATATCAATCGTAATCAAATAAAGTTTTCATTTAATCTCAAAACAAAACATATTTCAATGCTTTCTATAAATACTATAGAAATTGAAAGAGTATCAACTTCAGTTTTTTAAAATAGAACTTCTTTATTCGTCTCCTAATACTTGCCATCGATGAAAAATATGTTTATTTTGCAAAAAAATCTACTATTCCAATGTAATGTGAGATGTTGCATTGAAAATGAACTTCACGCGTTCAGTCTGCAGGGGAAATTGTGAAAGCGGCTACCTGATTGGGTTTGCGGAAATATGTCTAGTCTCAGCCCCTGACTTTTGCTGCTTAACCTCTTAAATCTGCGATTTTTTGATGACATATTCTGGCAAAATATTGTAACCGAAACTAACCGGTATGCAGATCAAATACGAGTGAATCCATGCAGAACAGGAGAAATCGACGACACTTGATTTCCTGTAGATTCTAACGAAATCAAAAGATATTTTGCATTGTCCATAATAACTGCACAGGTAAAAAAACCAGAAAAACAAATGAATTGGTCGAAGAGGGCTGTTATTGAAAGGCCGATGAAATGCCTTTGAAAAGATATCTGCAAATTACAAGGTGTTTGCATTTCGCAAACAATAATCTGTTTGTCAATACAGATAAATTGAGCAAGATTAAACCTGTGATCAATTATTTGAACAAAAACTTTAAAGAAGTATATATAATGAAAGAGAAGACAATGCTATTGATGAATCGCTCATGAAATTGTAGGGGCGCTTATCTTATAGGCAATTTAACCCGTCATAAAAGGCTGAGTCATCGAAATGACTACACAAGGATCCAATCGTACTCCAAAACCACATTGTATTACAGAGTACAACAAGGGAATGAATGGAATTGATCTCCAAGACCAAATATTAGCAAGCTTTCCAGTAGTGAGGAAATACATGAAAGGAAGTAAAAAAAATATTTTTATCTGCTGGTCTAATTAATTCCTACATTTTATGCAACGAAATAAATAACGGGTGGAAACAATGTTACGTTGACTATAGGATCAACATAGCCGAATCACTATTGAAGAATATGCCAAAACCGAATTATAGAGAACGAGGACAATTATCTTCCGGAGATATGCCAGAAAGACTGCACTCGAAGTATTGGGCTCATTCTCCAAAACATATTGACCCAGCAGCATCAAAATTAAGGCCGTCAAAACCTTGTAGGGTTTGCCAAAAAAATAAAAAACGTATAGAAACAACGTGGGAGTGTAAGAAGTGAAAAGTTCCCTTACATCTACCAGAATGATTCGAATTGTCTCACACTATTGCAGATTATTAATTTTGTATTACTGATTTTCGTGTAAATAAACTTTTTGTAGTACTTGCATCTACCACAATTATTGCATCAGGCTGTAATTACTTATCAAATATTTTTAATTTTAAAAGGGCGCCGCCGCTAATATTTATATTTGGCCCGATCATCGTACTACGGGCTATGCCCGTAATATTCACTTTTGGCCCGATCAGCGTACTACGGGCTATGCCCGTAGTTGTCGTTTAACAATTTGAGCGCCACGCTGATTTTTAAGGAAGTCCCCGCCAGGCCACGCGCGCCGCTTAAAAGCGCTGAAATTGTAGAGCCAATGTTTCTTATCGCAGTAGAAGATAGTTTACGTTAAGAACGTGATCCTTATAAGCATTCATTCAACACGTTGGACGCCAAGTCTGTTTTGTTCTCTTTACCGTTTGACCCGCTAGATAAGATTTTATCGAAATGGATTCGTGGCCGGCATTACTTTTACGACAAACCAGTTCATTGCAGTACTTGGTCCTGTGCAGACAAAAATTTTCTTTAACCCTAAGCGTCAAAATGCCAGTCCGAGAGTGTGTGTGAAAGACGGTCTAAAAAACAACAACACAAACTCCAAAGAAAACCGGGAAAAGGCTCTGTAGTACGAAAATATTGTTAATTATGTTATGATAAAAATGTAACAAAACATGGTAGAGTAATGGCCAGGAGAAAGACTAAGCGAGGTGTCACATTTTGTAATACCCGTAAAGGAGATCGGTTATTATGTTTACCGTGTTTGAATGAAATCCATTAATCCTGTAATGAGTCAAAATTATGTAAATTTGAAATAATTTTTCTGTAAATCCATAAAACAGTGTAAATTTTATAGTTCTATATCATGTTACACGATGTCAGCCAGTGGTGGTTGACGCGGCCTAAACGGAAAGTCTAGTGTCAGCCACCGATGGCTGACGTGGCGCTCAACGTATTAAGGGGGGATAAAAGGGACGGTTGGGTCCACCTGATGGCCTGCCATTGGCTAACTGAAACGAGATTCTAACGCAGTAGCTTCAGATTTTTATAAAAGCAACTTGCTTCGTCTTCTACCTCTCATTTTGATCCTGCTTGCCACAGAAAATCTGCGTTGCGTCGACGAGTCTGAACAGCTAGTATAGCTAGAAGGAATTGCTATAGTGTCTTCGAAGTGACAGTTTCCGTGCAACTAGAAGGAATTCTTACAGTGATTTTTACGATGATTCGCTCTATTACCGATCTTGCCAAGGATTGCGCTCCTTCGAATGAGGTAATTAATTTTTGACCTTTTAATTTCGCAAGTTCGCCGTAGTTTCAGGATCATACAATTATGTTGTCCAAATTTGTATATTGTAACTGGTTTATAAAATTGATTGCCATTTTTTATAGAATCTTAAATGACTAACGTCAGAGAATGCATTAGGATCAACAGAATTAATAAAAAATTCATGATGTCATTCAAAAAGTGATATGGTTAATAGACTCATCTAATAATTTGGAGATAAACAAAATTAAAATACAGGCTCGATAAATTATTTAACGACTAACTGAATTAATATATGCATTCTCATTAATATAATGCATTCTCTGTTACCGTATTTAACCAATAGATGAAATAATTTTCAAATCCATTAAATTATTCTCACAAATACAATTAAGTAATTTGGCGATCAACCGAACCAATATACAAATTTACAAAATAATATATATATGTAATAAGAACGAAATATTCGCTTTTCGTTACAGAGATCGAGAAATGGAGCGAATAACGAGGCGTCCGCTGCGATGGACGAAATACATGAACAGCTCGCAGTACGGTTTCTTGTAAAGAGATCGAAAAGCTACACGATCGGCAAACACCCGTCGTCAAGAAGACAGAGACAATCGAGTAGGGTTGCGAGGACTGTTGCGAGGACGATTGCGAGTTCCATTCCGAGTTTGTCTGCCAGTTCGATTGCCAGATTGATTTCGAGTCCAATTGCGAATTCGATTGCGAGTTCGAGTTCGACTGTAAGTTCGACTGCGAGTCCATCTTCGAATTCGACCGCACAAGAATCTCTGCAATATTTACGCTTGGCGCCAAGAACAGGGCACAGAACCCTAGCGGAACCGCAGTTCAAGGAACCGCTAACTTATCAATGTTATTATTGCCCGAAATACTTTCTGCACAAAATGGTCTATAGACAGCACGCAATTTGCCATATTCGGAAGCTCCACTGATATACGAAATACAAGAAGGGATACAAATCGATAATAGAAAAGAGAAGACACGAATTTTTTTCGATCGCGTCGCATAAAACAATCGGCTCTTTTCAGGGCCATACATATTAACCCCGGAAAGTACGTCCATAAATATTATTGATAAGTGATCAGTGTTTAGTGACCATGTAGTGAAAGTAAACGTTGAAATTGCCTGCCCGGAGACATTCTTCTCTTCGTCACCGTCGGCTACAGATCAGCTGCGCAGTTCATCAAAAATTGTACGAGGTCAATGCACTATCCTCCTGCACCCATTTCCGTGCATGAAGTGGATTTACAACTAAATGGGTGAGTTTTTTATTAATTATATTCTTCATATACAAATTACATACGCCTTTTAACGCGAATATTTATTATTAAATTAGCTTTGCGAATCATTCGTTGAACTGTGTTCGGAAACGGTATTATTTAAATTAAAATATCATTTACGTACCTTGTTAAACTTCACTGTACACCTTGCTTAAAAATTTCGTATCTTACACACGAGGTGTCATGCACACTAGAAAATTAAAACGGCCGTCACGGTTAAATTACTTATTATTTTGAATTCGAAAAATTAGTAAATATTCTTCAGACATTCTGAAGTAAGAATAAATAGCGTTCTTCTTAAAATTATCACTGTAATGTAATAAAATTAAATTCGGAAGTTCACGCACCGTGACTTGTTCATTGATGCGAAAGCAGCACTTCACCTCTCATTGGTCAGTGTTTATCGTTAATAACTCGTAAACAAAGCCGCGGATTGTATTTTCGCAAAGGAAAAAGTTACTTCAAATGACCTTAGCTATCCCTCATTTTCTGCTGTTAAAATAATTGTGGAACGCCCTGTACATATATATATATATATATAATGGAAATTACTTTCCTTAGACATCAAATTATAAAAACATATCAATCGTAATCAAATAAAGTTTTCATTTAATCTCAAAACAAAACATATTTCAATGCTTTCTATAAATACTATAGAAATTGAAAGAGTATCAACTTCAGTTTTTTAAAATAGAACTTCTTTATTCGTCTCCTAATACTTGCCATCGATGAAAAATATGTTTATTTTGCAAAAAAATCTACTATTCCAATGTAATGTGAGATGTTGCATTGAAAATGAACTTCACGCGTTCAGTCTGCAGGGGAAATTGTGAAAGCGGCTACCTGATTGGGTTTGCGGAAATATGTCTAGTCTCAGCCCCTGACTTTTGCTGCTTAACCTCTTAAATCTGCGATTTACGTTCGAGAATTTCGGGCCGGAAACGTAAACAAGCTCGCGCAGCCTTCGAGCCATTCGCACGACTTGTACAATACGCTGATCGGGCCAATCGTAAATATTACGGGCATCGCTCGTGGTACGACGGTCGCGGTTGGTAATTTGCCCCATCACAAATAGCACAGACAAGGTTCGTGATGCGTTCTTATTATCTCTTCGTATCGTGATCAGTTTCAAGTTATTCTTGATCACATTCGCACATCGAAATTTATCTTCATAAATTCTAGAGAAGCATCCCCACAAGATGTTTTCAAGAAAAAGATTTCGTGATGAGAGCAGTGAGATTTGTGCTAATAATTTTGCTAACGAAAGTGACAGTAGTGACAATATATGTTCTGTTCGAAGAAAATGCATGCGATTAGATATTGATGATACTTCTGACGACGATCAACTACCAGAGCCCTGGCTTTGGAGAGGAATAAGAAATAGTCCAAAAATCTGAGACTATACGATGACTGCTAGCCTAAGAGAGGCAGCCTCACTCTGACTTAGGAGGAAGTAGAAGAGAATTAGATATATTTAATCTAATATTTATTTGATGACATATTCTGGCAAAATATTGTAACCGAAACTAACCGGTATGCAGATCAAATACGAGTGAATCCATGCAGAACAGGAGAAATCGACGACACTTGATTTCCTGTAGATTCTAACGAAATCAAAAGATATTTTGCATTGTCCATAATAACTGCACAGGTAAAAAAACCAGAAAAACAAATGAATTGGTCGAAGAGGGCTGTTATTGAAAGGCCGATGAAATGCCTTTGAAAAGATATCTGCAAATTACAAGGTGTTTGCATTTCGCAAACAATAATCTGTTTGTCAATACAGATAAATTGAGCAAGATTAAACCTGTGATCAATTATTTGAACAAAAACTTTAAAGAAGTATATATAATGAAAGAGAAGACAATGCTATTGATGAATCGCTCATGAAATTGTAGGGGCGCTTATCTTATAGGCAATTTAACCCGTCATAAAAGGCTGACTCATCGAAATGACTACACAAGGATCCAATCGTACTCCAAAACCACATTGTATTACAGAGTACAACAAGGGAATGAATGGAATTGATCTCCAAGACCAAATATTAGCAAGCTTTCCAGTAGTGAGGAAATACATGAAAGGAAGTAAAAAAAATATTTTTATCTGCTGGTCTAATTAATTCCTACATTTTATGCAACGAAATAAATAACGGGTGGAAACAATGTTACGTTGACTATAGGATCAACATAGCCGAATCACTATTGAAGAATATGCCAAAACCGAATTATAGAGAACGAGGACAATTATCTTCCGGAGATATGCCAGAAAGACTGCACTCGAAGTATTGGGCTCATTCTCCAAAACATATTGACCCAGCAGCATCAAAATTAAGGCCGTCAAAACCTTGTAGGGTTTGCCAAAAAAATAAAAAACGTATAGAAACAACGTGGGAGTGTAAGAAGTGAAAAGTTCCCTTACATCTACCAGAATGATTCGAATTGTCTCACACTATTGCAGATTATTAATTTTGTATTACTGATTTTCGTGTAAATAAACTTTTTGTAGTACTTGCATCTACCACAATTATTGCATCAGGCTGTAATTACTTATCAAATATTTTTAATTTTAAAAGGGCGCCGCCGCTAATATTTATATTTGGCCCGATCATCGTACTACGGGCTATGCCCGTAATATTCACTTTTGGCCCGATCAGCGTACTACGGGCTATGCCCGTAGTTGTCGTTTAACAATTTGAGCGCCACGCTGATTTTTAAGGAAGTCCCCGCCAGGCCACGCGCGCCGCTTAAAAGCGCTGAAATTGTAGAGCCAATGTTTCTTATCGCAGTAGAAGATAGTTTACGTTAAGAACGTGATCCTTATAAGCATTCATTCAACACGTTGGACGCCAAGTCTGTTTTGTTCTCTTTACCGTTTGACCCGCTAGATAAGATTTTATCGAAATGGATTCGTGGCCGGCATTACTTTTACGACAAACCAGTTCATTGCAGTACTTGGTCCTGTGCAGACAAAAATTTTCTTTAACCCTAAGCGTCAAAATGCCAGTCCGAGAGTGTGTGTGAAAGACGGTCTAAAAAACAACAACACAAACTCCAAAGAAAACCGGGAAAAGGCTCTGTAGTACGAAAATATTGTTAATTATGTTATGATAAAAATGTAACAAAACATGGTAGAGTAATGGCCAGGAGAAAGACTAAGCGAGGTGTCACATTTTGTAATACCCGTAAAGGAGATCGGTTATTATGTTTACCGTGTTTGAATGAAATCCATTAATCCTGTAATGAGTCAAAATTATGTAAATTTGAAATAAATTTTCTGTAAATCCATAAAACAGTGTAAATTTTATAGTTCTATATCATGTTACACGATGTCAGCCAGTGGTGGTTGACGCGGCCTAAACGGAAAGTCTAGTGTCAGCCACCGATGGCTGACGTGGCGCTCAACGTATTAAGGGGGGATAAAAGGGACGGTTGGGTCCACCCGATGGCCTGCCATTGGCTAACTGAAACGAGATTCTAACGCAGTAGCTTCAGATTTTTATAAAAGCAACTTGCTTCGTCTTCTACCTCTCATTTTGATCCTGCTTGCCACAGAAAATCTGCGTTGCGTCGACGAGTCTGAACAGTTAGTATAGCTAGAAGGAATTGCTATAGTGTCTTCGAAGTGACAGTTTCCGTGCAACTAGAAGGAATTCTTACAGTGATTTTTACGATGATTCGCTCTATTACCGATCTTGCCAAGGATTGCGCTCCTTCGAATGAGGTAATTAATTTTTGACCTTTTAATTTCGCAAGTTCGCCGTAGTTTCAGGATCATACAATTATGTTGTCCAAATTTGTATATTGTAACTAGTTTATAAAATTTATTGCCATTTTTTATAGAATCTTAAATGACTAACGTCAGAGAATGCATTCGGATCAACAGAATTAATAACAAATTCATGAGGTCATTCAAAGAGTGATATGGTTAATAGACTCATCTAATAATTTGGAGATAAACAAAATTAAAATACAGGCTCGATAAATTATTTAACGACTAACTGAATTAATATATGCATTCTCATTAATATAATGCATTCTCTGTTACCGTATTTAACCAATAGATGAAATAATTTTCAAATCCATTAAATTATTCTCACAAATACAATTAAGTAATTTGGCGATCAACCGAACCAATATACAAATTTACAAAATAATATATATATGTAATAAGAACGAAATATTCGCTTTTCGTTACAGAGATCGAGAAATGGAGCGAATAACGAGGCGTCCGCTGCGATGGACGAAATACATGAACAGCTCGCAGTACGGTTTCTTGTAAAGAGATCGAAAAGCTACACGATCGGCAAACACCCGTCGTCAAGAAGACAGAGACAATCGAGTAGGGTTGCGAGGACTGTTGCGAGGACGATTGCGAGTTCCATTCCGAGTTTGTCTGCCAGTTCGATTGCCAGATTGATTTCGAGTCCAATTGCGAATTCGATTGCGAGTTCGAGTTCGACTGTAAGTTCGACTGCGAGTCCATCTTCGAATTCGACCGCACAAGAATCTCTGCAATATTTACGCTTGGCGCCAAGAACAGGGCACAGAACCCTAGCGGAACCGCAGTTCAAGGAACCGCTAACTTATCAATGTTATTATTGCCCGAAATACTTTCTGCACAAAATGGTCTATAGACAGCACGCAATTTGCCATATTCGGAAGCTCCACTGATATACGAAATACAAGAAGGGATACAAATCGATAATAGAAAAGAGAAGACACGAATTTTTTTCGATCGCGTCGCATAAAACAATCGGCTCTTTTCAGGGCCATACATATTAACCCCGGAAAGTACGTCCATAAATATTATTGATAAGTGATCAGTGTTTAGTGACCATGTAGTGAAAGTAAACGTTGAAATTGCCTGCCCGGAGACATTCTTCTCTTCGTCACCGTCGGCTACAGATCAGCTGCGCAGTTCATCAAAAATTGTACGAGGTCAATGCACTATCCTCCTGCACCCATTTCCGTGCATGAAGTGGATTTACAACTAAATGGGTGAGTTTTTTATTAATTATATTCTTCATATACAAATTACATACGCCTTTTAACGCGAATATTTATTATTAAATTAGCTTTGCGAATCATTCGTTGAACTGTGTTCGGAAACGGTATTATTTAAATTAAAATATCATTTACGTACCTTGTTAAACTTCACTGTACACCTTGCTTAAAAATTTCGTATCTTACACACGAGGTGTCATGCACACTAGAAAATTAAAACGGCCGTCACGGTTAAATTACTTATTATTTTGAATTCGAAAAATTAGTAAATATTCTTCAGACATTCTGAAGTAAGAATAAATAGCGTTCTTCTTAAAATTATCACTGTAATGTAATAAAATTAAATTCGGAAGTTCACGCACCGTGACTTGTTCATTGATGCGAAAGCAGCACTTCACCTCTCATTGGTCAGTGTTTATCGTTAATAACTCGTAAACAAAGCCGCGGATTGTATTTTCGCAAAGGAAAAAGTTACTTCAAATGACCTTAGCTATCCCTCATTTTCTGCTGTTAAAATAATTGTGGAACGCCCTGTACATATATATATATAATGGAAATTACTTTCCTTAGACATCAAATTATAAAAACATATCAATCGTAATCAAATAAAGTTTTCATTTAATCTCAAAACAAAACATATTTCAATGCTTTCTATAAATACTATAGAAATTGCAAGAGTATCAACTTCAGTTTTTTAAAATAGAACTTCTTTATTCGTCTCCTAATACTTGCCATCGATGAAAAATATGTTTATTTTGCAAAAAAATCTACTATTCCAATGTAATGTGAGATGTTGCATTGAAAATGAACTTCACGCGTTCAGTCTGCAGGGGAAATTGTGAAAGCGGCTACCTGATTGGGTTTACAGAAATATGTCTAGTCTCAGCCCCTGACTTTTGCTGCTTAACCTCTTAAATCTGCGATTTACGTTCGAGAATTTCGGGCCGGAAACGTAAACAAGCTCGCGCAGCCTTCGAGCCATTCGCACGACTTGTACAATACGCTGATCGGGCCAATCGTAAATATTACGGGCATCGCTCGTGGTACGACGGTCGCGGTTGGTAATTTGCCCCATCACAAATAGCACAGACAAGGTTCGTGATGCGTTCTTATTATCTCTTCGTATCGTGATCAGTTTCAAGTTATTCTTGATCACATTCGCACATCGAAATTTATCTTCATAAATTCTAGAGAAGCATCCCCACAAGATGTTTTCAAGAAAAAGATTTCGTGATGAGAGCAGTGAGATTTGTGCTAATAATTTTGCTAACGAAAGTGACAGTAGTGACAATATATGTTCTGTTCGAAGAAAATGCATGCGATTAGATATTGATGATACTTCTGACGACGATCAACTACCAGAGCCCTGGCTTTGGAGAGGAATAAGAAATAGTCCAAAAATCTGAGACTATACGATGACTGCTAGCCTAAGAGAGGCAGCCTCACTCTGACTTAGGAGGAAGTAGAAGAGAATTAGATATATTTAATCTAATATTTATTTGATGACATATTCTGGCAAAATATTGTAACCGAAACTAACCGGTATGCAGATCAAATACGAGTGAATCCATGCAGAACAGGAGAAATCGACGACACTTGATTTCCTGTAGAGTCTAACGAAATCAAAAGATATTTTGCATTGTCCATAATAACTGCACAGGTAAAAAAACCAGAAAAACAAATGAATTGGTCGAAGAGGGCTGTTATTGAAAGGCCGATGAAATGCCTTTGAAAAGATATCTGCAAATTACAAGGTGTTTGCATTTCGCAAACAATAATCTGTTTGTCAATACAGATAAATTGAGCAAGATTAAACCTGTGATCAATTATTTGAACAAAAACTTTAAAGAAGTATATATAATGAAAGAGAAGACAATGCTATTGATGAATCGCTCATGAAATTGTAGGGGCGCTTATCTTATAGGCAATTTAACCCGTCATAAAAGGCTGACTCATCGAAATGACTACACAAGGATCCAATCGTACTCCAAAACCACATTGTATTACAGAGTACAACAAGGGAATGAATGGAATTGATCTCCAAGACCAAATATTAGCAAGCTTTCCAGTAGTGAGGAAATACATGAAAGGAAGTAAAAAAAATATTTTTATCTGCTGGTCTAATTAATTCCTACATTTTATGCAACGAAATAAATAACGGGTGGAAACAATGTTACGTTGACTATAGGATCAACATAGCCGAATCACTATTGAAGAATATGCCAAAACCGAATTATAGAGAACGAGGACAATTATCTTCCGGAGATATGCCAGAAAGACTGCACTCGAAGTATTGGGCTCATTCTCCAAAACATATTGACCCAGCAGCATCAAAATTAAGGCCGTCAAAACCTTGTAGGGTTTGCCAAAAAAATAAAAAACGTATAGAAACAACGTGGGAGTGTAAGAAGTGAAAAGTTCCCTTACATCTACCAGAATGATTCGAATTGTCTCACACTATTGCAGATTATTAATTTTGTATTACTGATTTTCGTGTAAATAAACTTTTTGTAGTACTTGCATCTACCACAATTATTGCATCAGGCTGTAATTACTTATCAAATATTTTTAATTTTAAAAGGGCGCCGCCGCTAATATTTATATTTGGCCCGATCATCGTACTACGGGCTATGCCCGTAATATTCACTTTTGGCCCGATCAGCGTACTACGGGCTATGCCCGTAGTTGTCGTTTAACAATTTGAGCGCCACGCTGATTTTTAAGGAAGTCCCCGCCAGGCCACGCGCGCCGCTTAAAAGCGCTGAAATTGTAGAGCCAATGTCTCTTATCGCAGTAGAAGATAGTTTACGTTAAGAACGTGATCCTTATAAGCATTCATTCAACACGTTGGACGCCAAGTCTGTTTTGTTCTCTTTACCGTTTGACCCGCTAGATAAGATTTTATCGAAATGGATTCGTGGCCGGCATTACTTTTACGACAAACCAGTTCATTGCAGTACTTGGTCCTGTGCAGACAAAAATTTTCTTTAACCCTAAGCGTCAAAATGCCAGTCCGAGAGTGTGTGTAAAAGACGGTCTAAAAAACAACAACACAAACTCCAAAGAAAACCGGGAAAAGGCTCTGTAGTACGAAAATATTGTTAATTATGTTATGATAAAAATGTAACAAAACATGGTAGAGTAATGGCCAGGAGAAAGACTAAGCGAGGTGTCACATTTTGTAATACCCGTAAAGGAGATCGGTTATTATGTTTACCGTGTTTGAATGAAATCCATTAATCCTGTAATGAGTCAAAATTATGTAAATTTGAAATAATTTTTCTGTAAATCCATAAAACAGTGTAAATTTTATAGTTCTATATCATGTTACACGATGTCAGCCAGTGGTGGTTGACGCGGCCTAAACGGAAAGTCTAGTGTCAGCCACCGATGGCTGACGTGGCGCTCAACGTATTAAGGGGGGATAAAAGGGACGGTTGGGTCCACCCGATGGCCTGCCATTGGCTAACTGAAACGAGATTCTAACGCAGTAGCTTCAGATTTTTATAAAAGCAACTTGCTTCGTCTTCTACCTCTCATTTTGATCCTGCTTGCCACAGAAAATCTGCGTTGCGTCGACGAGTCTGAACAGCTAGTATAGCTAGAAGGAATTGCTATAGTGTCTTCGAAGTGACAGTTTCCGTGCAACTAGAAGGAATTCTTACAGTGATTTTTACGATGATTCGCTCTATTACCGATCTTGCCAAGGATTGCGCTCCTTCGAATGAGGTAATTAATTTTTGACCTTTTAATTTCGCAAGTTCGCCGTAGTTTCAGGATCATACAATTATGTTGTCCAAATTTGTATATTGTAACTGGTTTATAAAATTGATTGCCATTTTTTATAGAATCTTAAATGACTAACGTCAGAGAATGCATTAGGATCAACAGAATTAATAAAAAATTCATGATGTCATTCAAAAAGTGATATGGTTAATAGACTCATCTAATAATTTGGAGATAAACAAAATTAAAATACAGGCTCGATAAATTATTTAACGACTAACTGAATTAATATATGCATTCTCATTAATATAATGTATTCTCTGTTACCGTATTTAACCAATAGATGAAATAATTTTCAAATCCATTAAATTATTCTCACAAATACAATTAAGTAATTTGGCGATCAACCGAACCAATATACAAATTTACAAAATAATATATATATGTAATAAGAACGAAATATTCGCTTTTCGTTACAGAGATCGAGAAATGGAGCGAATAACGAGGCGTCCGCTGCGATGGACGAAATACATGAACAGCTCGCAGTACGGTTTCTTGTAAAGAGATCGAAAAGCTACACGATCGGCAAACACCCGTCGTCAAGAAGACAGAGACAATCGAGTAGGGTTGCGAGGACTGTTGCGAGGACGATTGCGAGTTCCATTCCGAGTTTGTCTGCCAGTTCGATTGCCAGATTGATTTCGAGTCCAATTGCGAATTCGATTGCGAGTTCGAGTTCGACTGTAAGTTCGACTGCGAGTCCATCTTCGAATTCGACCGCACAAGAATCTCTGCAATATTTACGCTTGGCGCCAAGAACAGGGCACAGAACCCTAGCGGAACCGCAGTTCAAGGAACCGCTAACTTATCAATGTTATTATTGCCCGAAATACTTTCTGCACAAAATGGTCTATAGACAGCACGCAATTTGCCATATTCGGAAGCTCCACTGATATACGAAATACAAGAAGGGATACAAATCGATAATAGAAAAGAGAAGACACGAATTTTTTTCGATCGCGTCGCATAAAACAATCGGCTCTTTTCAGGGCCATACATATTAACCCCGGAAAGTACGTCCATAAATATTATTGATAAGTGATCAGTGTTTAGTGACCATGTAGTGAAAGTAAACGTTGAAATTGCCTGCCCGGAGACATTCTTCTCTTCGTCACCGTCGGCTACAGATCAGCTGCGCAGTTCATCAAAAATTGTACGAGGTCAATGCACTATCCTCCTGCACCCATTTCCGTGCATGAAGTGGATTTACAACTAAATGGGTGAGTTTTTTATTAATTATATTCTTCATATACAAATTACATACGCCTTTTAACGCGAATATTTATTATTAAATTAGCTTTGCGAATCATTCGTTGAACTGTGTTCGGAAACGGTATTATTTAAATTAAAATATCATTTACGTACCTTGTTAAACTTCACTGTACACCTTGCTTAAAAATTTCGTATCTTACACACGAGGTGTCATGCACACTAGAAAATTAAAACGGCCGTCACGGTTAAATTACTTATTATTTTGAATTCGAAAAATTAGTAAATATTCTTCAGACATTCTGAAGTAAGAATAAATAGCGTTCTTCTTAAAATTATCACTGTAATGTAATAAAATTAAATTCGGAAGTTCACGCACCGTGACTTGTTCATTGATGCGAAAGCAGCACTTCACCTCTCATTGGTCAGTGTTTATCGTTAATAACTCGTAAACAAAGCCGCGGATTGTATTTTCGCAAAGGAAAAAGTTACTTCAAATGACCTTAGCTATCCCTCATTTTCTGCTGTTAAAATAATTGTGGAACGCCCTGTACATATATATATATATATATAATGGAAATTACTTTCCTTAGACATCAAATTATAAAAACATATCAATCGTAATCAAATAAAGTTTTCATTTAATCTCAAAACAAAACATATTTCAATGCTTTCTATAAATACTATAGAAATTGAAAGAGTATCAACTTCAGTTTTTTAAAATAGAACTTCTTTATTCGTCTCCTAATACTTGCCATCGATGAAAAATATGTTTATTTTGCAAAAAAATCTACTATTCCAATGTAATGTGAGATGTTGCATTGAAAATGAACTTCACGCGTTCAGTCTGCAGGGGAAATTGTGAAAGCGGCTACCTGATTGGGTTTGCGGAAATATGTCTAGTCTCAGCCCCTGACTTTTGCTGCTTAACCTCTTAAATCTGCGATTTTTTGATGACATATTCTGGCAAAATATTGTAACCGAAACTAACCGGTATGCAGATCAAATACGAGTGAATCCATGCAGAACAGGAGAAATCGACGACACTTGATTTCCTGTAGATTCTAACGAAATCAAAAGATATTTTGCATTGTCCATAATAACTGCACAGGTAAAAAACCAGAAAAACAAATGAATTGGTCGAAGAGGGCTGTTATTGAAAGGCCGATGAAATGCCTTTGAAAAGATATCTGCAAATTACAAGGTGTTTGCATTTCGCAAACAATAATCTGTTTGTCAATACAGATAAATTGAGCAAGATTAAACCTGTGATCAATTATTTGAACAAAAACTTTAAAGAAGTATATATAATGAAAGAGAAGACAATGCTATTGATGAATCGCTCATGAAATTGTAGGGGCGCTTATCTTATAGGCAATTTAACCCGTCATAAAAGGCTGAGTCATCGAAATGACTACACAAGGATCCAATCGTACTCCAAAACCACATTGTATTACAGAGTACAACAAGGGAATGAATGGAATTGATCTCCAAGACCAAATATTAGCAAGCTTTCCAGTAGTGAGGAAATACATGAAAGGAAGTAAAAAAAATATTTTTATCTGCTGGTCTAATTAATTCCTACATTTTATGCAACGAAATAAATAACGGGTGGAAACAATGTTACGTTGACTATAGGATCAACATAGCCGAATCACTATTGAAGAATATGCCAAAACCGAATTATAGAGAACGAGGACAATTATCTTCCGGAGATATGCCAGAAAGACTGCACTCGAAGTATTGGGCTCATTCTCCAAAACATATTGACCCAGCAGCATCAAAATTAAGGCCGTCAAAACCTTGTAGGGTTTGCCAAAAAAATAAAAAACGTATAGAAACAACGTGGGAGTGTAAGAAGTGAAAAGTTCCCTTACATCTACCAGAATGATTCGAATTGTCTCACACTATTGCAGATTATTAATTTTGTATTACTGATTTTCGTGTAAATAAACTTTTTGTAGTACTTGCATCTACCACAATTATTGCATCAGGCTGTAATTACTTATCAAATATTTTTAATTTTAAAAGGGCGCCGCCGCTAATATTTATATTTGGCCCGATCATCGTACTACGGGCTATGCCCGTAATATTCACTTTTGGCCCGATCAGCGTACTACGGGCTATGCCCGTAGTTGTCGTTTAACAATTTGAGCGCCACGCTGATTTTTAAGGAAGTCCCCGCCAGGCCACGCGCGCCGCTTAAAAGCGCTGAAATTGTAGAGCCAATGTTTCTTATCGCAGTAGAAGATAGTTTACGTTAAGAACGTGATCCTTATAAGCATTCATTCAACACGTTGGACGCCAAGTCTGTTTTGTTCTCTTTACCGTTTGACCCGCTAGATAAGATTTTATCGAAATGGATTCGTGGCCGGCATTACTTTTACGACAAACCAGTTCATTGCAGTACTTGGTCCTGTGCAGACAAAAATTTTCTTTAACCCTAAGCGTCAAAATGCCAGTCCGAGAGTGTGTGTGAAAGACGGTCTAAAAAACAACAACACAAACTCCAAAGAAAACCGGGAAAAGGCTCTGTAGTACGAAAATATTGTTAATTATGTTATGATAAAAATGTAACAAAACATGGTAGAGTAATGGCCAGGAGAAAGACTAAGCGAGGTGTCACATTTTGTAATACCCGTAAAGGAGATCGGTTATTATGTTTACCGTGTTTGAATGAAATCCATTAATCCTGTAATGAGTCAAAATTATGTAAATTTGAAATAATTTTTCTGTAAATCCATAAAACAGTGTAAATTTTATAGTTCTATATCATGTTACACGATGTCAGCCAGTGGTGGTTGACGCGGCCTAAACGGAAAGTCTAGTGTCAGCCACCGATGGCTGACGTGGCGCTCAACGTATTAAGGGGGGATAAAAGGGACGGTTGGGTCCACCTGATGGCCTGCCATTGGCTAACTGAAACGAGATTCTAACGCAGTAGCTTCAGATTTTTATAAAAGCAACTTGCTTCGTCTTCTACCTCTCATTTTGATCCTGCTTGCCACAGAAAATCTGCGTTGCGTCGACGAGTCTGAACAGCTAGTATAGCTAGAAGGAATTGCTATAGTGTCTTCGAAGTGACAGTTTCCGTGCAACTAGAAGGAATTCTTACAGTGATTTTTACGATGATTCGCTCTATTACCGATCTTGCCAAGGATTGCGCTCCTTCGAATGAGGTAATTAATTTTTGACCTTTTAATTTCGCAAGTTCGCCGTAGTTTCAGGATCATACAATTATGTTGTCCAAATTTGTATATTGTAACTGGTTTATAAAATTGATTGCCATTTTTTATAGAATCTTAAATGACTAACGTCAGAGAATGCATTAGGATCAACAGAATTAATAAAAAATTCATGATGTCATTCAAAAAGTGATATGGTTAATAGACTCATCTAATAATTTGGAGATAAACAAAATTAAAATACAGGCTCGATAAATTATTTAACGACTAACTGAATTAATATATGCATTCTCATTAATATAATGCATTCTCTGTTACCGTATTTAACCAATAGATGAAATAATTTTCAAATCCATTAAATTATTCTCACAAATACAATTAAGTAATTTGGCGATCAACCGAACCAATATACAAATTTACAAAATAATATATATATGTAATAAGAACGAAATATTCGCTTTTCGTTACAGAGATCGAGAAATGGAGCGAATAACGAGGCGTCCGCTGCGATGGACGAAATACATGAACAGCTCGCAGTACGGTTTCTTGTAAAGAGATCGAAAAGCTACACGATCGGCAAACACCCGTCGTCAAGAAGACAGAGACAATCGAGTAGGGTTGCGAGGACTGTTGCGAGGACGATTGCGAGTTCCATTCCGAGTTTGTCTGCCAGTTCGATTGCCAGATTGATTTCGAGTCCAATTGCGAATTCGATTGCGAGTTCGAGTTCGACTGTAAGTTCGACTGCGAGTCCATCTTCGAATTCGACCGCACAAGAATCTCTGCAATATTTACGCTTGGCGCCAAGAACAGGGCACAGAACCCTAGCGGAACCGCAGTTCAAGGAACCGCTAACTTATCAATGTTATTATTGCCCGAAATACTTTCTGCACAAAATGGTCTATAGACAGCACGCAATTTGCCATATTCGGAAGCTCCACTGATATACGAAATACAAGAAGGGATACAAATCGATAATAGAAAAGAGAAGACACGAATTTTTTTCGATCGCGTCGCATAAAACAATCGGCTCTTTTCAGGGCCATACATATTAACCCCGGAAAGTACGTCCATAAATATTATTGATAAGTGATCAGTGTTTAGTGACCATGTAGTGAAAGTAAACGTTGAAATTGCCTGCCCGGAGACATTCTTCTCTTCGTCACCGTCGGCTACAGATCAGCTGCGCAGTTCATCAAAAATTGTACGAGGTCAATGCACTATCCTCCTGCACCCATTTCCGTGCATGAAGTGGATTTACAACTAAATGGGTGAGTTTTTTATTAATTATATTCTTCATATACAAATTACATACGCCTTTTAACGCGAATATTTATTATTAAATTAGCTTTGCGAATCATTCGTTGAACTGTGTTCGGAAACGGTATTATTTAAATTAAAATATCATTTACGTACCTTGTTAAACTTCACTGTACACCTTGCTTAAAAATTTCGTATCTTACACACGAGGTGTCATGCACACTAGAAAATTAAAACGGCCGTCACGGTTAAATTACTTATTATTTTGAATTCGAAAAATTAGTAAATATTCTTCAGACATTCTGAAGTAAGAATAAATAGCGTTCTTCTTAAAATTATCACTGTAATGTAATAAAATTAAATTCGGAAGTTCACGCACCGTGACTTGTTCATTGATGCGAAAGCAGCACTTCACCTCTCATTGGTCAGTGTTTATCGTTAATAACTCGTAAACAAAGCCGCGGATTGTATTTTCGCAAAGGAAAAAGTTACTTCAAATGACCTTAGCTATCCCTCATTTTCTGCTGTTAAAATAATTGTGGAACGCCCTGTACATATATATATATAATGGAAATTACTTTCCTTAGACATCAAATTATAAAAACATATCAATCGTAATCAAATAAAGTTTTCATTTAATCTCAAAACAAAACATATTTCAATGCTTTCTATAAATACTATAGAAATTGCAAGAGTATCAACTTCAGTTTTTTAAAATAGAACTTCTTTATTCGTCTCCTAATACTTGCCATCGATGAAAAATATGTTTATTTTGCAAAAAAATCTACTATTCCAATGTAATGTGAGATGTTGCATTGAAAATGAACTTCACGCGTTCAGTCTGCAGGGGAAATTGTGAAAGCGGCTACCTGATTGGGTTTGCGGAAATATGTCTAGTCTCAGCCCCTGACTTTTGCTGCTTAACCTCTTAAATCTGCGATTTACGTTCGAGAATTTCGGGCCGGAAACGTAAACAAGCTCGCGCAGCCTTCGAGCCATTCGCACGACTTGTACAATACGCTGATCGGGCCAATCGTAAATATTACGGGCATCGCTCGTGGTACGACGGTCGCGGTTGGTAATTTGCCCCATCACAAATAGCACAGACAAGGTTCGTGATGCGTTCTTATTATCTCTTCGTATCGTGATCAGTTTCAAGTTATTCTTGATCACATTCGCACATCGAAATTTATCTTCATAAATTCTAGAGAAGCATCCCCACAAGATGTTTTCAAGAAAAAGATTTCGTGATGAGAGCAGTGAGATTTGTGCTAATAATTTTGCTAACGAAAGTGACAGTAGTGACAATATATGTTCTGTTCGAAGAAAATGCATGCGATTAGATATTGATGATACTTCTGACGACGATCAACTACCAGAGCCCTGGCTTTGGAGAGGAATAAGAAATAGTCCAAAAATCTGAGACTATACGATGACTGCTAGCCTAAGAGAGGCAGCCTCACTCTGACTTAGGAGGAAGTAGAAGAGAATTAGATATATTTAATCTAATATTTATTTGATGACATATTCTGGCAAAATATTGTAACCGAAACTAACCGGTATGCAGATCAAATACGAGTGAATCCATGCAGAACAGGAGAAATCGACGACACTTGATTTCCTGTAGAGTCTAACGAAATCAAAAGATATTTTGCATTGTCCATAATAACTGCACAGGTAAAAAAACCAGAAAAACAAATGAATTGGTCGAAGAGGGCTGTTATTGAAAGGCCGATGAAATGCCTTTGAAAAGATATCTGCAAATTACAAGGTGTTTGCATTTCGCAAACAATAATCTGTTTGTCAATACAGATAAATTGAGCAAGATTAAACCTGTGATCAATTATTTGAACAAAAACTTTAAAGAAGTATATATAATGAAAGAGAAGACAATGCTATTGATGAATCGCTCATGAAATTGTAGGGGCGCTTATCTTATAGGCAATTTAACCCGTCATAAAAGGCTGACTCATCGAAATGACTACACAAGGATCCAATCGTACTCCAAAACCACATTGTATTACAGAGTACAACAAGGGAATGAATGGAATTGATCTCCAAGACCAAATATTAGCAAGCTTTCCAGTAGTGAGGAAATACATGAAAGGAAGTAAAAAAAATATTTTTATCTGCTGGTCTAATTAATTCCTACATTTTATGCAACGAAATAAATAACGGGTGGAAACAATGTTACGTTGACTATAGGATCAACATAGCCGAATCACTATTGAAGAATATGCCAAAACCGAATTATAGAGAACGAGGACAATTATCTTCCGGAGATATGCCAGAAAGACTGCACTCGAAGTATTGGGCTCATTCTCCAAAACATATTGACCCAGCAGCATCAAAATTAAGGCCGTCAAAACCTTGTAGGGTTTGCCAAAAAAATAAAAAACGTATAGAAACAACGTGGGAGTGTAAGAAGTGAAAAGTTCCCTTACATCTACCAGAATGATTCGAATTGTCTCACACTATTGCAGATTATTAATTTTGTATTACTGATTTTCGTGTAAATAAACTTTTTGTAGTACTTGCATCTACCACAATTATTGCATCAGGCTGTAATTACTTATCAAATATTTTTAATTTTAAAAGGGCGCCGCCGCTAATATTTATATTTGGCCCGATCATCGTACTACGGGCTATGCCCGTAATATTCACTTTTGGCCCGATCAGCGTACTACGGGCTATGCCCGTAGTTGTCGTTTAACAATTTGAGCGCCACGCTGATTTTTAAGGAAGTCCCCGCCAGGCCACGCGCGCCGCTTAAAAGCGCTGAAATTGTAGAGCCAATGTTTCTTATCGCAGTAGAAGATAGTTTACGTTAAGAACGTGATCCTTATAAGCATTCATTCAACACGTTGGACGCCAAGTCTGTTTTGTTCTCTTTACCGTTTGACCCGCTAGATAAGATTTTATCGAAATGGATTCGTGGCCGGCATTACTTTTACGACAAACCAGTTCATTGCAGTACTTGGTCCTGTGCAGACAAAAATTTTCTTTAACCCTAAGCGTCAAAATGCCAGTCCGAGAGTGTGTGTGAAAGACGGTCTAAAAAACAACAACACAAACTCCAAAGAAAACCGGGAAAAGGCTCTGTAGTACGAAAATATTGTTAATTATGTTATGATAAAAATGTAACAAAACATGGTAGAGTAATGGCCAGGAGAAAGACTAAGCGAGGTGTCACATTTTGTAATACCCGTAAAGGAGATCGGTTATTATGTTTACCGTGTTTGAATGAAATCCATTAATCCTGTAATGAGTCAAAATTATGTAAATTTGAAATAAATTTTCTGTAAATCCATAAAACAGTGTAAATTTTATAGTTCTATATCATGTTACACGATGTCAGCCAGTGGTGGTTGACGCGGCCTAAACGGAAAGTCTAGTGTCAGCCACCGATGGCTGACGTGGCGCTCAACGTATTAAGGGGGGATAAAAGGGACGGTTGGGTCCACCCGATGGCCTGCCATTGGCTAACTGAAACGAGATTCTAACGCAGTAGCTTCAGATTTTTATAAAAGCAACTTGCTTCGTCTTCTACCTCTCATTTTGATCCTGCTTGCCACAGAAAATCTGCGTTGCGTCGACGAGTCTGAACAGTTAGTATAGCTAGAAGGAATTGCTATAGTGTCTTCGAAGTGACAGTTTCCGTGCAACTAGAAGGAATTCTTACAGTGATTTTTACGATGATTCGCTCTATTACCGATCTTGCCAAGGATTGCGCTCCTTCGAATGAGGTAATTAATTTTTGACCTTTTAATTTCGCAAGTTCGCCGTAGTTTCAGGATCATACAATTATGTTGTCCAAATTTGTATATTGTAACTAGTTTATAAAATTTATTGCCATTTTTTATAGAATCTTAAATGACTAACGTCAGAGAATGCATTCGGATCAACAGAATTAATAACAAATTCATGAGGTCATTCAAAGAGTGATATGGTTAATAGACTCATCTAATAATTTGGAGATAAACAAAATTAAAATACAGGCTCGATAAATTATTTAACGACTAACTGAATTAATATATGCATTCTCATTAATATAATGCATTCTCTGTTACCGTATTTAACCAATAGATGAAATAATTTTCAAATCCATTAAATTATTCTCACAAATACAATTAAGTAATTTGGCGATCAACCGAACCAATATACAAATTTACAAAATAATATATATATGTAATAAGAACGAAATATTCGCTTTTCGTTACAGAGATCGAGAAATGGAGCGAATAACGAGGCGTCCGCTGCGATGGACGAAATACATGAACAGCTCGCAGTACGGTTTCTTGTAAAGAGATCGAAAAGCTACACGATCGGCAAACACCCGTCGTCAAGAAGACAGAGACAATCGAGTAGGGTTGCGAGGACTGTTGCGAGGACGATTGCGAGTTCCATTCCGAGTTTGTCTGCCAGTTCGATTGCCAGATTGATTTCGAGTCCAATTGCGAATTCGATTGCGAGTTCGAGTTCGACTGTAAGTTCGACTGCGAGTCCATCTTCGAATTCGACCGCACAAGAATCTCTGCAATATTTACGCTTGGCGCCAAGAACAGGGCACAGAACCCTAGCGGAACCGCAGTTCAAGGAACCGCTAACTTATCAATGTTATTATTGCCCGAAATACTTTCTGCACAAAATGGTCTATAGACAGCACGCAATTTGCCATATTCGGAAGCTCCACTGATATACGAAATACAAGAAGGGATACAAATCGATAATAGAAAAGAGAAGACACGAATTTTTTTCGATCGCGTCGCATAAAACAATCGGCTCTTTTCAGGGCCATACATATTAACCCCGGAAAGTACGTCCATAAATATTATTGATAAGTGATCAGTGTTTAGTGACCATGTAGTGAAAGTAAACGTTGAAATTGCCTGCCCGGAGACATTCTTCTCTTCGTCACCGTCGGCTACAGATCAGCTGCGCAGTTCATCAAAAATTGTACGAGGTCAATGCACTATCCTCCTGCACCCATTTCCGTGCATGAAGTGGATTTACAACTAAATGGGTGAGTTTTTTATTAATTATATTCTTCATATACAAATTACATACGCCTTTTAACGCGAATATTTATTATTAAATTAGCTTTGCGAATCATTCGTTGAACTGTGTTCGGAAACGGTATTATTTAAATTAAAATATCATTTACGTACCTTGTTAAACTTCACTGTACACCTTGCTTAAAAATTTCGTATCTTACACACGAGGTGTCATGCACACTAGAAAATTAAAACGGCCGTCACGGTTAAATTACTTATTATTTTGAATTCGAAAAATTAGTAAATATTCTTCAGACATTCTGAAGTAAGAATAAATAGCGTTCTTCTTAAAATTATCACTGTAATGTAATAAAATTAAATTCGGAAGTTCACGCACCGTGACTTGTTCATTGATGCGAAAGCAGCACTTCACCTCTCATTGGTCAGTGTTTATCGTTAATAACTCGTAAACAAAGCCGCGGATTGTATTTTCGCAAAGGAAAAAGTTACTTCAAATGACCTTAGCTATCCCTCATTTTCTGCTGTTAAAATAATTGTGGAACGCCCTGTACATATATATATATAATGGAAATTACTTTCCTTAGACATCAAATTATAAAAACATATCAATCGTAATCAAATAAAGTTTTCATTTAATCTCAAAACAAAACATATTTCAATGCTTTCTATAAATACTATAGAAATTGCAAGAGTATCAACTTCAGTTTTTTAAAATAGAACTTCTTTATTCGTCTCCTAATACTTGCCATCGATGAAAAATATGTTTATTTTGCAAAAAAATCTACTATTCCAATGTAATGTGAGATGTTGCATTGAAAATGAACTTCACGCGTTCAGTCTGCAGGGGAAATTGTGAAAGCGGCTACCTGATTGGGTTTGCGGAAATATGTCTAGTCTCAGCCCCTGACTTTTGCTGCTTAACCTCTTAAATCTGCGATTTACGTTCGAGAATTTCGGGCCGGAAACGTAAACAAGCTCGCGCAGCCTTCGAGCCATTCGCACGACTTGTACAATACGCTGATCGGGCCAATCGTAAATATTACGGGCATCGCTCGTGGTACGACGGTCGCGGTTGGTAATTTGCCCCATCACAAATAGCACAGACAAGGTTCGTGATGCGTTCTTATTATCTCTTCGTATCGTGATCAGTTTCAAGTTATTCTTGATCACATTCGCACATCGAAATTTATCTTCATAAATTCTAGAGAAGCATCCCCACAAGATGTTTTCAAGAAAAAGATTTCGTGATGAGAGCAGTGAGATTTGTGCTAATAATTTTGCTAACGAAAGTGACAGTAGTGACAATATATGTTCTGTTCGAAGAAAATGCATGCGATTAGATATTGATGATACTTCTGACGACGATCAACTACCAGAGCCCTGGCTTTGGAGAGGAATAAGAAATAGTCCAAAAATCTGAGACTATACGATGACTGCTAGCCTAAGAGAGGCAGCCTCACTCTGACTTAGGAGGAAGTAGAAGAGAATTAGATATATTTAATCTAATATTTATTTGATGACATATTCTGGCAAAATATTGTAACCGAAACTAACCGGTATGCAGATCAAATACGAGTGAATCCATGCAGAACAGGAGAAATCGACGACACTTGATTTCCTGTAGAGTCTAACGAAATCAAAAGATATTTTGCATTGTCCATAATAACTGCACAGGTAAAAAAACCAGAAAAACAAATGAATTGGTCGAAGAGGGCTGTTATTGAAAGGCCGATGAAATGCCTTTGAAAAGATATCTGCAAATTACAAGGTGTTTGCATTTCGCAAACAATAATCTGTTTGTCAATACAGATAAATTGAGCAAGATTAAACCTGTGATCAATTATTTGAACAAAAACTTTAAAGAAGTATATATAATGAAAGAGAAGACAATGCTATTGATGAATCGCTCATGAAATTGTAGGGGCGCTTATCTTATAGGCAATTTAACCCGTCATAAAAGGCTGACTCATCGAAATGACTACACAAGGATCCAATCGTACTCCAAAACCACATTGTATTACAGAGTACAACAAGGGAATGAATGGAATTGATCTCCAAGACCAAATATTAGCAAGCTTTCCAGTAGTGAGGAAATACATGAAAGGAAGTAAAAAAAATATTTTTATCTGCTGGTCTAATTAATTCCTACATTTTATGCAACGAAATAAATAACGGGTGGAAACAATGTTACGTTGACTATAGGATCAACATAGCCGAATCACTATTGAAGAATATGCCAAAATCGAATTATAGAGAACGAGGACAATTATCTTCCGGAGATATGCCAGAAAGACTGCACTCGAAGTATTGGGCTCATTCTCCAAAACATATTGACCCAGCAGCATCAAAATTAAGGCCGTCAAAACCTTGTAGGGTTTGCCAAAAAAATAAAAAACGTATAGAAACAACGTGGGAGTGTAAGAAGTGAAAAGTTCCCTTACATCTACCAGAATGATTCGAATTGTCTCACACTATTGCAGATTATTAATTTTGTATTACTGATTTTCGTGTAAATAAACTTTTTGTAGTACTTGCATCTACCACAATTATTGCATCAGGCTGTAATTACTTATCAAATATTTTTAATTTTAAAAGGGCGCCGCCGCTAATATTTATATTTGGCCCGATCATCGTACTACGGGCTATGCCCGTAATATTCACTTTTGGCCCGATCAGCGTACTACGGGCTATGCCCGTAGTTGTCGTTTAACAATTTGAGCGCCACGCTGATTTTTAAGGAAGTCCCCGCCAGGCCACGCGCGCCGCTTAAAAGCGCTGAAATTGTAGAGCCAATGTCTCTTATCGCAGTAGAAGATAGTTTACGTTAAGAACGTGATCCTTATAAGCATTCATTCAACACGTTGGACGCCAAGTCTGTTTTGTTCTCTTTACCGTTTGACCCGCTAGATAAGATTTTATCGAAATGGATTCGTGGCCGGCATTACTTTTACGACAAACCAGTTCATTGCAGTACTTGGTCCTGTGCAGACAAAAATTTTCTTTAACCCTAAGCGTCAAAATGCCAGTCCGAGAGTGTGTGTAAAAGACGGTCTAAAAAACAACAACACAAACTCCAAAGAAAACCGGGAAAAGGCTCTGTAGTACGAAAATATTGTTAATTATGTTATGATAAAAATGTAACAAAACATGGTAGAGTAATGGCCAGGAGAAAGACTAAGCGAGGTGTCACATTTTGTAATACCCGTAAAGGAGATCGGTTATTATGTTTACCGTGTTTGAATGAAATCCATTAATCCTGTAATGAGTCAAAATTATGTAAATTTGAAATAATTTTTCTGTAAATCCATAAAACAGTGTAAATTTTATAGTTCTATATCATGTTACACGATGTCAGCCAGTGGTGGTTGACGCGGCCTAAACGGAAAGTCTAGTGTCAGCCACCGATGGCTGACGTGGCGCTCAACGTATTAAGGGGGGATAAAAGGGACGGTTGGGTCCACCCGATGGCCTGCCATTGGCTAACTGAAACGAGATTCTAACGCAGTAGCTTCAGATTTTTATAAAAGCAACTTGCTTCGTCTTCTACCTCTCATTTTGATCCTGCTTGCCACAGAAAATCTGCGTTGCGTCGACGAGTCTGAACAGCTAGTATAGCTAGAAGGAATTGCTATAGTGTCTTCGAAGTGACAGTTTCCGTGCAACTAGAAGGAATTCTTACAGTGAATTTTACGATGATTCGCTCTATTACCGATCTTGCCAAGGATTGCGCTCCTTCGAATGAGGTAATTAATTTTTGACCTTTTAATTTCGCAAGTTCGCCGTAGTTTCAGGATCATACAATTATGTTGTCCAAATTTGTATATTGTAACTGGTTTATAAAATTGATTGCCATTTTTTATAGAATCTTAAATGACTAACGTCAGAGAATGCATTAGGATCAACAGAATTAATAAAAAATTCATGATGTCATTCAAAAAGTGATATGGTTAATAGACTCATCTAATAATTTGGAGATAAACAAAATTAAAATACAGGCTCGATAAATTATTTAACGACTAACTGAATTAATATATGCATTCTCATTAATATAATGTATTCTCTGTTACCGTATTTAACCAATAGATGAAATAATTTTCAAATCCATTAAATTATTCTCACAAATACAATTAAGTAATTTGGCGATCAACCGAACCAATATACAAATTTACAAAATAATATATATATGTAATAAGAACGAAATATTCGCTTTTCGTTACAGAGATCGAGAAATGGAGCGAATAACGAGGCGTCCGCTGCGATGGACGAAATACATGAACAGCTCGCAGTACGGTTTCTTGTAAAGAGATCGAAAAGCTACACGATCGGCAAACACCCGTCGTCAAGAAGACAGAGACAATCGAGTAGGGTTGCGAGGACTGTTGCGAGGACGATTGCGAGTTCCATTCCGAGTTTGTCTGCCAGTTCGATTGCCAGATTGATTTCGAGTCCAATTGCGAATTCGATTGCGAGTTCGAGTTCGACTGTAAGTTCGACTGCGAGTCCATCTTCGAATTCGACCGCACAAGAATCTCTGCAATATTTACGCTTGGCGCCAAGAACAGGGCACAGAACCCTAGCGGAACCGCAGTTCAAGGAACCGCTAACTTATCAATGTTATTATTGCCCGAAATACTTTCTGCACAAAATGGTCTATAGACAGCACGCAATTTGCCATATTCGGAAGCTCCACTGATATACGAAATACAAGAAGGGATACAAATCGATAATAGAAAAGAGAAGACACGAATTTTTTTCGATCGCGTCGCATAAAACAATCGGCTCTTTTCAGGGCCATACATATTAACCCCGGAAAGTACGTCCATAAATATTATTGATAAGTGATCAGTGTTTAGTGACCATGTAGTGAAAGTAAACGTTGAAATTGCCTGCCCGGAGACATTCTTCTCTTCGTCACCGTCGGCTACAGATCAGCTGCGAAGTTCATCAAAAATTGTACGAGGTCAATGCACTATCCTCCTGCACCCATTTCCGTGCATGAAGTGGATTTACAACTAAATGGGTGAGTTTTTTATTAATTATATTCTTCATATACAAATTACATACGCCTTTTAACGCGAATATTTATTATTAAATTAGCTTTGCGAATCATTCGTTGAACTGTGTTCGGAAACGGTATTATTTAAATTAAAATATCATTTACGTACCTTGTTAAACTTCACTGTACACCTTGCTTAAAAATTTCGTATCTTACACACGAGGTGTCATGCACACTAGAAAATTAAAACGGCCGTCACGGTTAAATTACTTATTATTTTGAATTCGAAAAATTAGTAAATATTCTTCAGACATTCTGAAGTAAGAATAAATAGCGTTCTTCTTAAAATTATCACTGTAATGTAATAAAATTAAATTCGGAAGTTCACGCACCGTGACTTGTTCATTGATGCGAAAGCAGCACTTCACCTCTCATTGGTCAGTGTTTATCGTTAATAACTCGTAAACAAAGCCGCGGATTGTATTTTCGCAAAGGAAAAAGTTACTTCAAATGACCTTAGCTATCCCTCATTTTCTGCTGTTAAAATAATTGTGGAACGCCCTGTACATATATATATATAATGGAAATTACTTTCCTTAGACATCAAATTATAAAAACATATCAATCGTAATCAAATAAAGTTTTCATTTAATCTCAAAACAAAACATATTTCAATGCTTTCTATAAATACTATAGAAATTGAAAGAGTATCAACTTCAGTTTTTTAAAATAGAACTTCTTTATTCGTCTCCTAATACTTGCCATCGATGAAAAATATGTTTATTTTGCAAAAAAATCTACTATTCCAATGTAATGTGAGATGTTGCATTGAAAATGAACTTCACGCGTTCAGTCTGCAGGGGAAATTGTGAAAGCGGCTACCTGATTGGGTTTGCGGAAATATGTCTAGTCTCAGCCCCTGACTTTTGCTGCTTAACCTCTTAAATCTGCGATTTACGTTCGAGAATTTCGGGCCGGAAACGTAAACAAGCTCGCGCAGCCTTCGAGCCATTCGCACGACTTGTACAATACGCTGATCGGGCCAATCGTAAATATTACGGGCATCGCTCGTGGTACGACGGTCGCGGTTGGTAATTTGCCCCATCACAAATAGCACAGACAAGGTTCGTGATGCGTTCTTATTATCTCTTCGTATCGTGATCAGTTTCAAGTTATTCTTGATCACATTCGCACATCGAAATTTATCTTCATAAATTCTAGAGAAGCATCCCCACAAGATGTTTTCAAGAAAAAGATTTCGTGATGAGAGCAGTGAGATTTGTGCTAATAATTTTGCTAACGAAAGTGACAGTAGTGACAATATATGTTCTGTTCGAAGAAAATGCATGCGATTAGATATTGATGATACTTCTGACGACGATCAACTACCAGAGCCCTGGCTTTGGAGAGGAATAAGAAATAGTCCAAAAATCTGAGACTATACGATGACTGCTAGCCTAAGAGAGGCAGCCTCACTCTGACTTAGGAGGAAGTAGAAGAGAATTAGATATATTTAATCTAATATTTATTTGATGACATATTCTGGCAAAATATTGTAACCGAAACTAACCGGTATGCAGATCAAATACGAGTGAATCCATGCAGAACAGGAGAAATCGACGACACTTGATTTCCTGTAGATTCTAACGAAATCAAAAGATATTTTGCATTGTCCATAATAACTGCACAGGTAAAAAAACCAGAAAAACAAATGAATTGGTCGAAGAGGGCTGTTATTGAAAGGCCGATGAAATGCCTTTGAAAAGATATCTGCAAATTACAAGGTGTTTGCATTTCGCAAACAATAATCTGTTTGTCAATACAGATAAATTGAGCAAGATTAAACCTGTGATCAATTATTTGAACAAAAACTTTAAAGAAGTATATATAATGAAAGAGAAGACAATGCTATTGATGAATCGCTCATGAAATTGTAGGGGCGCTTATCTTATAGGCAATTTAACCCGTCATAAAAGGCTGACTCATCGAAATGACTACACAAGGATCCAATCGTACTCCAAAACCACATTGTATTACAGAGTACAACAAGGGAATGAATGGAATTGATCTCCAAGACCAAATATTAGCAAGCTTTCCAGTAGTGAGGAAATACATGAAAGGAAGTAAAAAAAATATTTTTATCTGCTGGTCTAATTAATTCCTACATTTTATGCAACGAAATAAATAACGGGTGGAAACAATGTTACGTTGACTATAGGATCAACATAGCCGAATCACTATTGAAGAATATGCCAAAACCGAATTATAGAGAACGAGGACAATTATCTTCCGGAGATATGCCAGAAAGACTGCACTCGAAGTATTGGGCTCATTCTCCAAAACATATTGACCCAGCAGCATCAAAATTAAGGCCGTCAAAACCTTGTAGGGTTTGCCAAAAAAATAAAAAACGTATAGAAACAACGTGGGAGTGTAAGAAGTGAAAAGTTCCCTTACATCTACCAGAATGATTCGAATTGTCTCACACTATTGCAGATTATTAATTTTGTATTACTGATTTTCGTGTAAATAAACTTTTTGTAGTACTTGCATCTACCACAATTATTGCATCAGGCTGTAATTACTTATCAAATATTTTTAATTTTAAAAGGGCGCCGCCGCTAATATTTATATTTGGCCCGATCATCGTACTACGGGCTATGCCCGTAATATTCACTTTTGGCCCGATCAGCGTACTACGGGCTATGCCCGTAGTTGTCGTTTAACAATTTGAGCGCCACGCTGATTTTTAAGGAAGTCCCCGCCAGGCCACGCGCGCCGCTTAAAAGCGCTGAAATTGTAGAGCCAATGTTTCTTATCGCAGTAGAAGATAGTTTACGTTAAGAACATGATCCTTATAAGCATTCATTCAACACGTTGGACGCCAAGTCTGTTTTGTTCTCTTTACCGTTTGACCCGCTAGATAAGATTTTATCGAAATGGATTCGTGGCCGGCATTACTTTTACGACAAACCAGTTCATTGCAGTACTTGGTCCTGTGCAGACAAAAATTTTCTTTAACCCTAAGCGTCAAAATGCCAGTCCGAGAGTGTGTGTGAAAGACGGTCTAAAAAACAACAACACAAACTCCAAAGAAAACCGGGAAAAGGCTCTGTAGTACGAAAATATTGTTAATTATGTTATGATAAAAATGTAACAAAACATGGTAGAGTAATGGCCAGGAGAAAGACTAAGCGAGGTGTCACATTTTGTAATACCCGTAAAGGAGATCGGTTATTATGTTTACCGTGTTTGAATGAAATCCATTAATCCTGTAATGAGTCAAAATTATGTAAATTTGAAATAATTTTTCTGTAAATCCATAAAACAGTGTAAATTTTATAGTTCTATATCATGTTACACGATGTCAGCCAGTGGTGGTTGACGCGGCCTAAACGGAAAGTCTAGTGTCAGCCACCGATGGCTGACGTGGCGCTCAACGTATTAAGGGGGGATAAAAGGGACGGTTGGGTCCACCTGATGGCCTGCCATTGGCTAACTGAAACGAGATTCTAACGCAGTAGCTTCAGATTTTTATAAAAGCAACTTGCTTCGTCTTCTACCTCTCATTTTGATCCTGCTTGCCACAGAAAATCTGCGTTGCGTCGACGAGTCTGAACAGCTAGTATAGCTAGAAGGAATTGCTATAGTGTCTTCGAAGTGACAGTTTCCGTGCAACTAGAAGGAATTCTTACAGTGATTTTTACGATGATTCGCTCTATTACCGATCTTGCCAAGGATTGCGCTCCTTCGAATGAGGTAATTAATTTTTGACCTTTTAATTTCGCAAGTTCGCCGTAGTTTCAGGATCATACAATTATGTTGTCCAAATTTGTATATTGTAACTGGTTTATAAAATTGATTGCCATTTTTTATAGAATCTTAAATGACTAACGTCAGAGAATGCATTAGGATCAACAGAATTAATAAAAAATTCATGATGTCATTCAAAAAGTGATATGGTTAATAGACTCATCTAATAATTTGGAGATAAACAAAATTAAAATACAGGCTCGATAAATTATTTAACGACTAACTGAATTAATATATGCATTCTCATTAATATAATGCATTCTCTGTTACCGTATTTAACCAATAGATGAAATAATTTTCAAATCCATTAAATTATTCTCACAAATACAATTAAGTAATTTGGCGATCAACCGAACCAATATACAAATTTACAAAATAATATATATATGTAATAAGAACGAAATATTCGCTTTTCGTTACAGAGATCGAGAAATGGAGCGAATAACGAGGCGTCCGCTGCGATGGACGAAATACATGAACAGCTCGCAGTACGGTTTCTTGTAAAGAGATCGAAAAGCTACACGATCGGCAAACACCCGTCGTCAAGAAGACAGAGACAATCGAGTAGGGTTGCGAGGACTGTTGCGAGGACGATTGCGAGTTCCATTCCGAGTTTGTCTGCCAGTTCGATTGCCAGATTGATTTCGAGTCCAATTGCGAATTCGATTGCGAGTTCGAGTTCGACTGTAAGTTCGACTGCGAGTCCATCTTCGAATTCGACCGCACAAGAATCTCTGCAATATTTACGCTTGGCGCCAAGAACAGGGCACAGAACCCTAGCGGAACCGCAGTTCAAGGAACCGCTAACTTATCAATGTTATTATTGCCCGAAATACTTTCTGCACAAAATGGTCTATAGACAGCACGCAATTTGCCATATTCGGAAGCTCCACTGATATACGAAATACAAGAAGGGGTACAAATCGATAATAGAAAAGAGAAGACACGAATTTTTTTCGATCGCGTCGCATAAAACAATCGGCTCTTTTCAGGGCCATACATATTAACCCCGGAAAGTACGTCCATAAATATTATTGATAAGTGATCAGTGTTTAGTGACCATGTAGTGAAAGTAAACGTTGAAATTGCCTGCCCGGAGACATTCTTCTCTTCGTCACCGTCGGCTACAGATCAGCTGCGCAGTTCATCAAAAATTGTACGAGGTCAATGCACTATCCTCCTGCACCCATTTCCGTGCATGAAGTGGATTTACAACTAAATGGGTGAGTTTTTTATTAATTATATTCTTCATATACAAATTACATACGCCTTTTAACGCGAATATTTATTATTAAATTAGCTTTGCGAATCATTCGTTGAACTGTGTTCGGAAACGGTATTATTTAAATTAAAATATCATTTACGTACCTTGTTAAACTTCACTGTACACCTTGCTTAAAAATTTCGTATCTTACACACGAGGTGTCATGCACACTAGAAAATTAAAACGGCCGTCACGGTTAAATTACTTATTATTTTGAATTCGAAAAATTAGTAAATATTCTTCAGACATTCTGAAGTAAGAATAAATAGCGTTCTTCTTAAAATTATCACTGTAATGTAATAAAATTAAATTCGGAAGTTCACGCACCGTGACTTGTTCATTGATGCGAAAGCAGCACTTCACCTCTCATTGGTCAGTGTTTATCGTTAATAACTCGTAAACAAAGCCGCGGATTGTATTTTCGCAAAGGAAAAAGTTACTTCAAATGACCTTAGCTATCCCTCATTTTCTGCTGTTAAAATAATTGTGGAACGCCCTGTACATATATATATATATATATATATATATATATATATATATATATATATATATATAATGGAAATTACTTTCCTTAGACATCAAATTATAAAAACATATCAATCGTAATCAAATAAAGTTTTCATTTAATCTCAAAACAAAACATATTTCAATGCTTTCTATAAATACTATAGAAATTGCAAGAGTATCAACTTCAGTTTTTTAAAATAGAACTTCTTTATTCGTCTCCTAATACTTGCCATCGATGAAAAATATGTTTATTTTGCAAAAAAATCTACTATTCCAATGTAATGTGAGATGTTGCATTGAAAATGAACTTCACGCGTTCAGTCTGCAGGGGAAATTGTGAAAGCGGCTACCTGATTGGGTTTGCGGAAATATGTCTAGTCTCAGCCCCTGACTTTTGCTGCTTAACCTCTTAAATCTGCGATTTACGTTCGAGAATTTCGGGCCGGAAACGTAAACAAGCTCGCGCAGCCTTCGAGCCATTCGCACGACTTGTACAATACGCTGATCGGGCCAATCGTAAATATTACGGGCATCGCTCGTGGTACGACGGTCGCGGTTGGTAATTTGCCCCATCACAAATAGCACAGACAAGGTTCGTGATGCGTTCTTATTATCTCTTCGTATCGTGATCAGTTTCAAGTTATTCTTGATCACATTCGCACATCGAAATTTATCTTCATAAATTCTAGAGAAGCATCCCCACAAGATGTTTTCAAGAAAAAGATTTCGTGATGAGAGCAGTGAGATTTGTGCTAATAATTTTGCTAACGAAAGTGACAGTAGTGACAATATATGTTCTGTTCGAAGAAAATGCATGCGATTAGATATTGATGATACTTCTGACGACGATCAACTACCAGAGCCCTGGCTTTGGAGAGGAATAAGAAATAGTCCAAAAATCTGAGACTATACGATGACTGCTAGCCTAAGAGAGGCAGCCTCACTCTGACTTAGGAGGAAGTAGAAGAGAATTAGATATATTTAATCTAATATTTATTTGATGACATATTCTGGCAAAATATTGTAACCGAAACTAACCGGTATGCAGATCAAATACGAGTGAATCCATGCAGAACAGGAGAAATCGACGACACTTGATTTCCTGTAGATTCTAACGAAATCAAAAGATATTTTGCATTGTCCATAATAACTGCACAGGTAAAAAAACCAGAAAAACAAATGAATTGGTCGAAGAGGGCTGTTATTGAAAGGCCGATGAAATGCCTTTGAAAAGATATCTGCAAATTACAAGGTGTTTGCATTTCGCAAACAATAATCTGTTTGTCAATACAGATAAATTGAGCAAGATTAAACCTGTGATCAATTATTTGAACAAAAACTTTAAAGAAGTATATATAATGAAAGAGAAGACAATGCTATTGATGAATCGCTCATGAAATTGTAGGGGCGCTTATCTTATAGGCAATTTAACCCGTCATAAAAGGCTGACTCATCGAAATGACTACACAAGGATCCAATCGTACTCCAAAACCACATTGTATTACAGAGTACAACAAGGGAATGAATGGAATTGATCTCCAAGACCAAATATTAGCAAGCTTTCCAGTAGTGAGGAAATACATGAAAGGAAGTAAAAAAAATATTTTTATCTGCTGGTCTAATTAATTCCTACATTTTATGCAACGAAATAAATAACGGGTGGAAACAATGTTACGTTGACTATAGGATCAACATAGCCGAATCACTATTGAAGAATATGCCAAAACCGAATTATAGAGAACGAGGACAATTATCTTCCGGAGATATGCCAGAAAGACTGCACTCGAAGTATTGGGCTCATTCTCCAAAACATATTGACCCAGCAGCATCAAAATTAAGGCCGTCAAAACCTTGTAGGGTTTGCCAAAAAAATAAAAAACGTATAGAAACAACGTGGGAGTGTAAGAAGTGAAAAGTTCCCTTACATCTACCAGAATGATTCGAATTGTCTCACACTATTGCAGATTATTAATTTTGTATTACTGATTTTCGTGTAAATAAACTTTTTGTAGTACTTGCATCTACCACAATTATTGCATCAGGCTGTAATTACTTATCAAATATTTTTAATTTTAAAAGGGCGCCGCCGCTAATATTTATATTTGGCCCGATCATCGTACTACGGGCTATGCCCGTAATATTCACTTTTGGCCCGATCAGCGTACTACGGGCTATGCCCGTAGTTGTCGTTTAACAATTTGAGCGCCACGCTGATTTTTAAGGAAGTCCCCGCCAGGCCACGCGCGCCGCTTAAAAGCGCTGAAATTGTAGAGCCAATGTTTCTTATCGCAGTAGAAGATAGTTTACGTTAAGAACGTGATCCTTATAAGCATTCATTCAACACGTTGGACGCCAAGTCTGTTTTGTTCTCTTTACCGTTTGACCCGCTAGATAAGATTTTATCGAAATGGATTCGTGGCCGGCATTACTTTTACGACAAACCAGTTCATTGCAGTACTTGGTCCTGTGCAGACAAAAATTTTCTTTAACCCTAAGCGTCAAAATGCCAGTCCGAGAGTGTGTGTGAAAGACGGTCTAAAAAACAACAACACAAACTCCAAAGAAAACCGGGAAAAGGCTCTGTAGTACGAAAATATTGTTAATTATGTTATGATAAAAATGTAACAAAACATGGTAGAGTAATGGCCAGGAGAAAGACTAAGCGAGGTGTCACATTTTGTAATACCCGTAAAGGAGATCGGTTATTATGTTTACCGTGTTTGAATGAAATCCATTAATCCTGTAATGAGTCAAAATTATGTAAATTTGAAATGAATTTTCTGTAAATCCATAAAACAGTGTAAATTTTATAGTTCTATATCATGTTACACGATGTCAGCCAGTGGTGGTTGACGCGGCCTAAACGGAAAGTCTAGTGTCAGCCACCGATGGCTGACGTGGCGCTCAACGTATTAAGGGGGGATAAAAGGGACGGTTGGGTCCACCCGATGGCCTGCCATTGGCTAACTGAAACGAGATTCTAACGCAGTAGCTTCAGATTTTTATAAAAGCAACTTGCTTCGTCTTCTACCTCTCATTTTGATCCTGCTTGCCACAGAAAATCTGCGTTGCGTCGACGAGTCTGAACAGCTAGTATAGCTAGAAGGAATTGCTATAGTGTCTTCGAAGTGACAGTTTCCGTGCAACTAGAAGGAATTCTTACAGTGATTTTTACGATGATTCGCTCTATTACCGATCTTGCCAAGGATTGCGCTCCTTCGAATGAGGTAATTAATTTTTGACCTTTTAATTTCGCAAGTTCGCCGTAGTTTCAGGATCATACAATTATGTTGTCCAAATTTGTATATTGTAACTGGTTTATAAAATTGATTGCCATTTTTTATAGAATCTTAAATGACTAACGTCAGAGAATGCATTAGGATCAACAGAATTAATAAAAAATTCATGATGTCATTCAAAAAGTGATATGGTTAATAGACTCATCTAATAATTTGGAGATAAACAAAATTAAAATACAGGCTCGATAAATTATTTAACGACTAACTGAATTAATATATGCATTCTCATTAATATAATGCATTCTCTGTTACCGTATTTAACCAATAGATGAAATAATTTTCAAATCCATTAAATTATTCTCACAAATACAATTAAGTAATTTGGCGATCAACCGAACCAATATACAAATTTACAAAATAATATATATATGTAATAAGAACGAAATATTCGCTTTTCGTTACAGAGATCGAGAAATGGAGCGAATAACGAGGCGTCCGCTGCGATGGACGAAATACATGAACAGCTCGCAGTACGGTTTCTTGTAAAGAGATCGAAAAGCTACACGATCGGCAAACACCCGTCGTCAAGAAGACAGAGACAATCGAGTAGGGTTGCGAGGACTGTTGCGAGGACGATTGCGAGTTCCATTCCGAGTTTGTCTGCCAGTTCGATTGCCAGATTGATTTCGAGTCCAATTGCGAATTCGATTGCGAGTTCGAGTTCGACTGTAAGTTCGACTGCGAGTCCATCTTCGAATTCGACCGCACAAGAATCTCTGCAATATTTACGCTTGGCGCCAAGAACAGGGCACAGAACCCTAGCGGAACCGCAGTTCAAGGAACCGCTAACTTATCAATGTTATTATTGCCCGAAATACTTTCTGCACAAAATGGTCTATAGACAGCACGCAATTTGCCATATTCGGAAGCTCCACTGATATACGAAATACAAGAAGGGATACAAATCGATAATAGAAAAGAGAAGACACGAATTTTTTTCGATCGCGTCGCATAAAACAATCGGCTCTTTTCAGGGCCATACATATTAACCCCGGAAAGTACGTCCATAAATATTATTGATAAGTGATCAGTGTTTAGTGACCATGTAGTGAAAGTAAACGTTGAAATTGCCTGCCCGGAGACATTCTTCTCTTCGTCACCGTCGGCTACAGATCAGCTGCGCAGTTCATCAAAAATTGTACGAGGTCAATGCACTATCCTCCTGCACCCATTTCCGTGCATGAAGTGGATTTACAACTAAATGGGTGAGTTTTTTATTAATTATATTCTTCATATACAAATTACATACGCCTTTTAACGCGAATATTTATTATTAAATTAGCTTTGCGAATCATTCGTTGAACTGTGTTCGGAAACGGTATTATTTAAATTAAAATATCATTTACGTACCTTGTTAAACTTCACTGTACACCTTGCTTAAAAATTTCGTATCTTACACACGAGGTGTCATGCACACTAGAAAATTAAAACGGCCGTCACGGTTAAATTACTTATTATTTTGAATTCGAAAAATTAGTAAATATTCTTCAGACATTCTGAAGTAAGAATAAATAGCGTTCTTCTTAAAATTATCACTGTAATGTAATAAAATTAAATTCGGAAGTTCACGCACCGTGACTTGTTCATTGATGCGAAAGCAGCACTTCACCTCTCATTGGTCAGTGTTTATCGTTAATAACTCGTAAACAAAGCCGCGGATTGTATTTTCGCAAAGGAAAAAGTTACTTCAAATGACCTTAGCTATCCCTCATTTTCTGCTGTTAAAATAATTGTGGAACGCCCTGTACATATATATATATATATATATATATATAATGGAAATTACTTTCCTTAGACATCAAATTATAAAAACATATCAATCGTAATCAAATAAAGTTTTCATTTAATCTCAAAACAAAACATATTTCAATGCTTTCTATAAATACTATAGAAATTGAAAGAGTATCAACTTCAGTTTTTTAAAATAGAACTTCTTTATTCGTCTCCTAATACTTGCCATCGATGAAAAATATGTTTATTTTGCAAAAAAATCTACTATTCCAATGTAATGTGAGATGTTGCATTGAAAATGAACTTCACGCGTTCAGTCTGCAGGGGAAATTGTGAAAGCGGCTACCTGATTGGGTTTGCGGAAATATGTCTAGTCTCAGCCCCTGACTTTTGCTGCTTAACCTCTTAAATCTGCGATTTACGTTCGAGAATTTCGGGCCGGAAACGTAAACAAGCTCGCGCAGCCTTCGAGCCATTCGCACGACTTGTACAATACGCTGATCGGGCCAATCGTAAATATTACGGGCATCGCTCGTGGTACGACGGTCGCGGTTGGTAATTTGCCCCATCACAAATAGCACAGACAAGGTTCGTGATGCGTTCTTATTATCTCTTCGTATCGTGATCAGTTTCAAGTTATTCTTGATCACATTCGCACATCGAAATTTATCTTCATAAATTCTAGAGAAGCATCCCCACAAGATGTTTTCAAGAAAAAGATTTCGTGATGAGAGCAGTGAGATTTGTGCTAATAATTTTGCTAACGAAAGTGACAGTAGTGACAATATATGTTCTGTTCGAAGAAAATGCATGCGATTAGATATTGATGATACTTCTGACGACGATCAACTACCAGAGCCCTGGCTTTGGAGAGGAATAAGAAATAGTCCAAAAATCTGAGACTATACGATGACTGCTAGCCTAAGAGAGGCAGCCTCACTCTGACTTAGGAGGAAGTAGAAGAGAATTAGATATATTTAATCTAATATTTATTTGATGACATATTCTGGCAAAATATTGTAACCGAAACTAACCGGTATGCAGATCAAATACGAGTGAATCCATGCAGAACAGGAGAAATCGACGACACTTGATTTCCTGTAGATTCTAACGAAATCAAAAGATATTTTGCATTGTCCATAATAACTGCACAGGTAAAAAAACCAGAAAAACAAATGAATTGGTCGAAGAGGGCTGTTATTGAAAGGCCGATGAAATGCCTTTGAAAAGATATCTGCAAATTACAAGGTGTTTGCATTTCGCAAACAATAATCTGTTTGTCAATACAGATAAATTGAGCAAGATTAAACCTGTGATCAATTATTTGAACAAAAACTTTAAAGAAGTATATATAATGAAAGAGAAGACAATGCTATTGATGAATCGCTCATGAAATTGTAGGGGCGCTTATCTTATAGGCAATTTAACCCGTCATAAAAGGCTGACTCATCGAAATGACTACACAAGGATCCAATCGTACTCCAAAACCACATTGTATTACAGAGTACAACAAGGGAATGAATGGAATTGATCTCCAAGACCAAATATTAGCAAGCTTTCCAGTAGTGAGGAAATACATGAAAGGAAGTAAAAAAAATATTTTTATCTGCTGGTCTAATTAATTCCTACATTTTATGCAACGAAATAAATAACGGGTGGAAACAATGTTACGTTGACTATAGGATCAACATAGCCGAATCACTATTGAAGAATATGCCAAAACCGAATTATAGAGAACGAGGACAATTATCTTCCGGAGATATGCCAGAAAGACTGCACTCGAAGTATTGGGCTCATTCTCCAAAACATATTGACCCAGCAGCATCAAAATTAAGGCCGTCAAAACCTTGTAGGGTTTGCCAAAAAAATAAAAAACGTATAGAAACAACGTGGGAGTGTAAGAAGTGAAAAGTTCCCTTACATCTACCAGAATGATTCGAATTGTCTCACACTATTGCAGATTATTAATTTTGTATTACTGATTTTCGTGTAAATAAACTTTTTGTAGTACTTGCATCTACCACAATTATTGCATCAGGCTGTAATTACTTATCAAATATTTTTAATTTTAAAAGGGCGCCGCCGCTAATATTTATATTTGGCCCGATCATCGTACTACGGGCTATGCCCGTAATATTCACTTTTGGCCCGATCAGCGTACTACGGGCTATGCCCGTAGTTGTCGTTTAACAATTTGAGCGCCACGCTGATTTTTAAGGAAGTCCCCGCCAGGCCACGCGCGCCGCTTAAAAGCGCTGAAATTGTAGAGCCAATGTTTCTTATCGCAGTAGAAGATAGTTTACGTTAAGAACGTGATCCTTATAAGCATTCATTCAACACGTTGGACGCCAAGTCTGTTTTGTTCTCTTTACCGTTTGACCCGCTAGATAAGATTTTATCGAAATGGATTCGTGGCCGGCATTACTTTTACGACAAACCAGTTCATTGCAGTACTTGGTCCTGTGCAGACAAAAATTTTCTTTAACCCTAAGCGTCAAAATGCCAGTCCGAGAGTGTGTGTGAAAGACGGTCTAAAAAACAACAACACAAACTCCAAAGAAAACCGGGAAAAGGCTCTGTAGTACGAAAATATTGTTAATTATGTTATGATAAAAATGTAACAAAACATGGTAGAGTAATGGCCAGGAGAAAGACTAAGCGAGGTGTCACATTTTGTAATACCCGTAAAGGAGATCGGTTATTATGTTTACCGTGTTTGAATGAAATCCATTAATCCTGTAATGAGTCAAAATTATGTAAATTTGAAATAAATTTTCTGTAAATCCATAAAACAGTGTAAATTTTATAGTTCTATATCATGTTACACGATGTCAGCCAGTGGTGGTTGACGCGGCCTAAACGGAAAGTCTAGTGTCAGCCACCGATGGCTGACGTGGCGCTCAACGTATTAAGGGGGGATAAAAGGGACGGTTGGGTCCACCCGATGGCCTGCCATTGGCTAACTGAAACGAGATTCTAACGCAGTAGCTTCAGATTTTTATAAAAGCAACTTGCTTCGTCTTCTACCTCTCATTTTGATCCTGCTTGCCACAGAAAATCTGCGTTGCGTCGACGAGTCTGAACAGCTAGTATAGCTAGAAGGAATTGCTATAGTGTCTTCGAAGTGACAGTTTCCGTGCAACTAGAAGGAATTCTTACAGTGATTTTTACGATGATTCGCTCTATTACCGATCTTGCCAAGGATTGCGCTCCTTCGAATGAGGTAATTAATTTTTGACCTTTTAATTTCGCAAGTTCGCCGTAGTTTCAGGATCATACAATTATGTTGTCCAAATTTGTATATTGTAACTGGTTTATAAAATTGATTGCCATTTTTTATAGAATCTTAAATGACTAACGTCAGAGAATGCATTAGGATCAACAGAATTAATAAAAAATTCATGATGTCATTCAAAAAGTGATATGGTTAATAGACTCATCTAATAATTTGGAGATAAACAAAATTAAAATACAGGCTCGATAAATTATTTAACGACTAACTGAATTAATATATGCATTCTCATTAATATAATGCATTCTCTGTTACCGTATTTAACCAATAGATGAAATAATTTTCAAATCCATTAAATTATTCTCACAAATACAATTAAGTAATTTGGCGATCAACCGAACCAATATACAAATTTACAAAATAATATATATATATGTAATAAGAACGAAATATTCGCTTTTCGTTACAGAGATCGAGAAATGGAGCGAATAACGAGGCGTCCGCTGCGATGGACGAAATACATGAACAGCTCGCAGTACGGTTTCTTGTAAAGAGATCGAAAACCTACACGATCGGCAAACACCCGTCGTCAAGAAGACAGAGACAATCGAGTAGGGTTGCGAGGACTGTTGCGAGGACGATTGCGAGTTCCATTCCGAGTTTGTCTGCCAGTTCGATTGCCAGATTGATTTCGAGTCCAATTGCGAATTCGATTGCGAGTTCGAGTTCGACTGTAAGTTCGACTGCGAGTCCATCTTCGAATTCGACTGCACAAGAATCTCTGCAATATTTACGCTTGGCGCCAAGAACAGGGCACAGAACCCTAGCGGAACCGCAGTTCAAGGAACCGCTAACTTATCAATGTTATTATTGCCCGAAATACTTTCTGCACAAAATGGTCTATAGACAGCACGCAATTTGCCATATTCGGAAGCTCCACTGATATACGAAATACAAGAAGGGATACAAATCGATAATAGAAAAGAGAAGACACGAATTTTTTTCGATCGCGTCGCATAAAACAATCGGCTCTTTTCAGGGCCATACATATTAACCCCGGAAAGTACGTCCATAAATATTATTGATAAGTGATCAGTGTTTAGTGACCATGTAGTGAAAGTAAACGTTGAAATTGCCTGCCCGGAGACATTCTTCTCTTCGTCACCGTCGGCTACAGATCAGCTGCGCAGTTCATCAAAAATTGTACGAGGTCAATGCACTATCCTCCTGCACCCATTTCCGTGCATGAAGTGGATTTACAACTAAATGGGTGAGTTTTTTATTAATTATATTCTTCATATACAAATTACATACGCCTTTTAACGCGAATATTTGTTATTAAATTTTCTTTGCGAATCATTCGTTGAACTGTGTTCGGAAACGGTATTATTTAAATTAAAATATCATTTACGTACCTTGTTAAACTTCACTGTACACCTTGCTTAAAAATTTCGTATCTTACACACGAGGTGTCATGCACACTAGAAAATTAAAACGGCCGTCACGGTTAAATTACTTATTATTTTGAATTCGAAAAATTAGTAAATATTCTTCAGACGTTCTGAAGTAAGAATAAATAGCGTTCTTCTTAAAATTATCACTGTAATGTAATAAAATTAAATTCGGAAGTTCACGCACCGTGACTTGTTCATTGATGCGAAAGCAGCACTTCACCTCTCATTGGTCAGTGTTTATCGTTAATAACTCGTAAACAAAGCCGCGGATTGTATTTTCGCAAAGGAAAAAGTTACTTCAAATGACCTTAGCTATCCCTCATTTTCTGCTGTTAAAATAATTGTGGAACGCCCTGTACATATATATATATAATGGAAATTACTTTCCTTAGACATCAAATTATAAAAACATATCAATCGTAATCAAATAAAGTTTTCATTTAATCTCAAAACAAAACATATTTCAATGCTTTCTATAAATACTATAGAAATTGAAAGAGTATCAACTTCAGTTTTTTAAAATAGAACTTCTTTATTCGTCTCCTAATACTTGCCATCGATGAAAAATATGTTTATTTTGCAAAAAAATCTACTATTCCAATGTAATGTGAGATGTTGCATTGAAAATGAACTTCACGCGTTCAGTCTGCAGGGGAAATTGTGAAAGCGGCTACCTGATTGGGTTTGCGGAAATATGTCTAGTCTCAGCCCCTGACTTTTGCTGCTTAACCTCTTAAATCTGCGATTTACGTTCGAGAATTTCGGGCCGGAAACGTAAACAAGCTCGCGCAGCCTTCGAGCCATTCGCACGACTTGTACAATACGCTGATCGGGCCAATCGTAAATATTACGGGCATCGCTCGTGGTACGACGGTCGCGGTTGGTAATTTGCCCCATCACAAATAGCACAGACAAGGTTCGTGATGCGTTCTTATTATCTCTTCGTATCGTGATCAGTTTCAAGTTATTCTTGATCACATTCGCACATCGAAATTTATCTTCATAAATTCTAGAGAAGCATCCCCACAAGATGTTTTCAAGAAAAAGATTTCGTGATGAGAGCAGTGAGATTTGTGCTAATAATTTTGCTAACGAAAGTGACAGTAGTGACAATATATGTTCTGTTCGAAGAAAATGCATGCGATTAGATATTGATGATACTTCTGACGACGATCAACTACCAGAGCCCTGGCTTTGGAGAGGAATAAGAAATAGTCCAAAAATCTGAGACTATACGATGACTGCTAGCCTAAGAGAGGCAGCCTCACTCTGACTTAGGAGGAAGTAGAAGAGAATTAGATATATTTAATCTAATATTTATTTGATGACATATTCTGGCAAAATATTGTAACCGAAACTAACCGGTATGCAGATCAAATACGAGTGAATCCATGCAGAACAGGAGAAATCGACGACACTTGATTTCCTGTAGATTCTAACGAAATCAAAAGATATTTTGCATTGTCCATAATAACTGCACAGGTAAAAAAACCAGAAAAACAAATGAATTGGTCGAAGAGGGCTGTTATTGAAAGGCCGATGAAATGCCTTTGAAAAGATATCTGCAAATTACAAGGTGTTTGCATTTCGCAAACAATAATCTGTTTGTCAATACAGATAAATTGAGCAAGATTAAACCTGTGATCAATTATTTGAACAAAAACTTTAAAGAAGTATATATAATGAAAGAGAAGACAATGCTATTGATGAATCGCTCATGAAATTGTAGGGGCGCTTATCTTATAGGCAATTTAACCCGTCATAAAAGGCTGACTCATCGAAATGACTACACAAGGATCCAATCGTACTCCAAAACCACATTGTATTACAGAGTACAACAAGGGAATGAATGGAATTGATCTCCAAGACCAAATATTAGCAAGCTTTCCAGTAGTGAGGAAATACATGAAAGGAAGTAAAAAAAATATTTTTATCTGCTGGTCTAATTAATTCCTACATTTTATGCAACGAAATAAATAACGGGTGGAAACAATGTTACGTTGACTATAGGATCAACATAGCCGAATCACTATTGAAGAATATGCCAAAACCGAATTATAGAGAACGAGGACAATTATCTTCCGGAGATATGCCAGAAAGACTGCACTCGAAGTATTGGGCTCATTCTCCAAAACATATTGACCCAGCAGCATCAAAATTAAGGCCGTCAAAACCTTGTAGGGTTTGCCAAAAAAATAAAAAACGTATAGAAACAACGTGGGAGTGTAAGAAGTGAAAAGTTCCCTTACATCTACCAGAATGATTCGAATTGTCTCACACTATTGCAGATTATTAATTTTGTATTACTGATTTTCGTGTAAATAAACTTTTTGTAGTACTTGCATCTACCACAATTATTGCATCAGGCTGTAATTACTTATCAAATATTTTTAATTTTAAAAGGGCGCCGCCGCTAATATTTATATTTGGCCCGATCATCGTACTACGGGCTATGCCCGTAATATTCACTTTTGGCCCGATCAGCGTACTACGGGCTATGCCCGTAGTTGTCGTTTAACAATTTGAGCGCCACGCTGATTTTTAAGGAAGTCCCCGCCAGGCCACGCGCGCCGCTTAAAAGCGCTGAAATTGTAGAGCCAATGTCTCTTATCGCAGTAGAAGATAGTTTACGTTAAGAACGTGATCCTTATAAGCATTCATTCAACACGTTGGACGCCAAGTCTGTTTTGTTCTCTTTACCGTTTGACCCGCTAGATAAGATTTTATCGAAATGGATTCGTGGCCGGCATTACTTTTACGACAAACCAGTTCATTGCAGTACTTGGTCCTGTGCAGACAAAAATTTTCTTTAACCCTAAGCGTCAAAATGCCAGTCCGAGAGTGTGTGTGAAAGACGGTCTAAAAAACAACAACACAAACTCCAAAGAAAACCGGGAAAAGGCTCTGTAGTACGAAAATATTGTTAATTATGTTATGATAAAAATGTAACAAAACATGGTAGAGTAATGGCCAGGAGAAAGACTAAGCGAGGTGTCACATTTTGTAATACCCGTAAAGGAGATCGGTTATTATGTTTACCGTGTTTGAATGAAATCCATTAATCCTGTAATGAGTCAAAATTATGTAAATTTGAAATAATTTTTCTGTAAATCCATAAAACAGTGTAAATTTTATAGTTCTATATCATGTTACACGATGTCAGCCAGTGGTGGTTGACGCGGCCTAAACGGAAAGTCTAGTGTCAGCCACCGATGGCTGACGTGGCGCTCAACGTATTAAGGGGGGATAAAAGGGACGGTTGGGTCCACCTGATGGCCTGCCATTGGCTAACTGAAACGAGATTCTAACGCAGTAGCTTCAGATTTTTATAAAAGCAACTTGCTTCGTCTTCTACCTCTCATTTTGATCCTGCTTGCCACAGAAAATCTGCGTTGCGTCGACGAGTCTGAACAGCTAGTATAGCTAGAAGGAATTGCTATAGTGTCTTCGAAGTGACAGTTTCCGTGCAACTAGAAGGAATTCTTACAGTGATTTTTACGATGATTCGCTCTATTACCGATCTTGCCAAGGATTGCGCTCCTTCGAATGAGGTAATTAATTTTTGACCTTTTAATTTCGCAAGTTCGCCGTAGTTTCAGGATCATACAATTATGTTGTCCAAATTTGTATATTGTAACTGGTTTATAAAATTGATTGCCATTTTTTATAGAATCTTAAATGACTAACGTCAGAGAATGCATTAGGATCAACAGAATTAATAAAAAATTCATGATGTCATTCAAAAAGTGATATGGTTAATAGACTCATCTAATAATTTGGAGATAAACAAAATTAAAATACAGGCTCGATAAATTATTTAACGACTAACTGAATTAATATATGCATTCTCATTAATATAATGCATTCTCTGTTACCGTATTTAACCAATAGATGAAATAATTTTCAAATCCATTAAATTATTCTCACAAATACAATTAAGTAATTTGGCGATCAACCGAACCAATATACAAATTTACAAAATAATATATATATGTAATAAGAACGAAATATTCGCTTTTCGTTATAGAGATCGAGAAATGGAGCGAATAACGAGGCGTCCGCTGCGATGGACGAAATACATGAACATCTCGCAGTACGGTTTCTTGTAAAGAGATCGAAAAGCTACACGATCGGCAAACACCCGTCGTCAAGAAGACAGAGACAATCGAGTAGGGTTGCGAGGACTGTTGCGAGGACGATTGCGAGTTCCATTCCGAGTTTGTCTGCCAGTTCGATTGCCAGATTGATTTCGAGTCCAATTGCGAATTCGATTGCGAGTTCGAGTTCGACTGTAAGTTCGACTGCGAGTCCATCTTCGAATTCGACCGCACAAGAATCTCTGCAATATTTACGCTTGGCGCCAAGAACAGGGCACAGAACCCTAGCGGAACCGCAGTTCAAGGAACCGCTAACTTATCAATGTTATTATTGCCCGAAATACTTTCTGCACAAAATGGTCTATAGACAGCACGCAATTTGCCATATTCGGAAGCTCCACTGATATACGAAATACAAGAAGGGATACAAATCGATAATAGAAAAGAGAAGACACGAATTTTTTTCGATCGCGTCGCATAAAACAATCGGCTCTTTTCAGGGCCATACATATTAACCCCGGAAAGTACGTCCATAAATATTATTGATAAGTGATCAGTGTTTAGTGACCATGTAGTGAAAGTAAACGTTGAAATTGCCTGCCCGGAGACATTCTTCTCTTCGTCACCGTCGGCTACAGATCAGCTGCGCAGTTCATCAAAAATTGTACGAGGTCAATGCACTATCCTCCTGCACCCATTTCCGTGCATGAAGTGGATTTACAACTAAATGGGTGAGTTTTTTATTAATTATATTCTTCATATACAAATTACATACGCCTTTTAACGCGAATATTTATTATTAAATTAGCTTTGCGAATCATTCGTTGAACTGTGTTCGGAAACGGTATTATTTAAATTAAAATATCATTTACGTACCTTGTTAAACTTCACTGTACACATTGCTTAAAAATTTCGTATCTTACACACGAGGTGTCATGCACACTAGAAAATTAAAACGGCCGTCACGGTTAAATTACTTATTATTTTGAATTCGAAAAATTAGTAAATATTCTTCAGACATTCTGAAGTAAGAATAAATAGCGTTCTTCTTAAAATTATCACTGTAATGTAATAAAATTAAATTCGGAAGTTCACGCACCGTGACTTGTTCATTGATGCGAAAGCAGCACTTCACCTCTCATTGGTCAGTGTTTATCGTTAATAACTCGTAAACAAAGCCGCGGATTGTATTTTCGCAAAGGAAAAAGTTACTTCAAATGACCTTAGCTATCCCTCATTTTCTGCTGTTAAAATAATTGTGGAACGCCCTGTACATATATATATATATATATATAATGGAAATTACTTTTCTTAGACATCAAATTATAAAAACATATCAATCGTAATCAAATAAAGTTTTCATTTAATCTCAAAACAAAACATATTTCAATGCTTTCTATAAATACTATAGAAATTGAAAGAGTATCAACTTCAGTTTTTTAAAATAGAACTTCTTTATTCGTCTCCTAATACTTGCCATCGATGAAAAATATGTTTATTTTGCAAAAAAATCTACTATTCCAATGTAATGTGAGATGTTGCATTGAAAATGAACTTCACGCGTTCAGTCTGCAGGGGAAATTGTGAAAGCGGCTACCTGATTGGGTTTGCGGAAATATGTCTAGTCTCAGCCCCTGACTTTTGCTGCTTAACCTCTTAAATCTGCGATTTACGTTCGAGAATTTCGGGCCGGAAACGTAAACAAGCTCGCGCAGCCTTCGAGCCATTCGCACGACTTGTACAATACGCTGATCGGGCCAATCGTAAATATTACGGGCATCGCTCGTGGTACGACGGTCGCGGTTGGTAATTTGCCCCATCACAAATAGCACAGACAAGGTTCGTGATGCGTTCTTATTATCTCTTCGTATCGTGATCAGTTTCAAGTTATTCTTGATCACATTCGCACATCGAAATTTATCTTCATAAATTCTAGAGAAGCATCCCCACAAGATGTTTTCAAGAAAAAGATTTCGTGATGAGAGCAGTGAGATTTGTGCTAATAATTTTGCTAACGAAAGTGACAGTAGTGACAATATATGTTCTGTTCGAAGAAAATGCATGCGATTAGATATTGATGATACTTCTGACGACGATCAACTACCAGAGCCCTGGCTTTGGAGAGGAATAAGAAATAGTCCAAAAATCTGAGACTATACGATGACTGCTAGCCTAAGAGAGGCAGCCTCACTCTGACTTAGGAGGAAGTAGAAGAGAATTAGATATATTTAATCTAATATTTATTTGATGACATATTCTGGCAAAATATTGTAACCGAAACTAACCGGTATGCAGATCAAATACGAGTGAATCCATGCAGAACAGGAGAAATCGACGACACTTGATTTCCTGTAGAGTCTAACGAAATCAAAAGATATTTTGCATTGTCCATAATAACTGCACAGGTAAAAAAACCAGAAAAACAAATGAATTGGTCGAAGAGGGCTGTTATTGAAAGGCCGATGAAATGCCTTTGAAAAGATATCTGCAAATTACAAGGTGTTTGCATTTCGCAAACAATAATCTGTTTGTCAATACAGATAAATTGAGCAAGATTAAACCTGTGATCAATTATTTGAACAAAAACTTTAAAGAAGTATATATAATGAAAGAGAAGACAATGCTATTGATGAATCGCTCATGAAATTGTAGGGGCGCTTATCTTATAGGCAATTTAACCCGTCATAAAAGGCTGACTCATCGAAATGACTACACAAGGATCCAATCGTACTCCAAAACCACATTGTATTACAGAGTACAACAAGGGAATGAATGGAATTGATCTCCAAGACCAAATATTAGCAAGCTTTCCAGTAGTGAGGAAATACATGAAAGGAAGTAAAAAAAATATTTTTATCTGCTGGTCTAATTAATTCCTACATTTTATGCAACGAAATAAATAACGGGTGGAAACAATGTTACGTTGACTATAGGATCAACATAGCCGAATCACTATTGAAGAATATGCCAAAACCGAATTATAGAGAACGAGGACAATTATCTTCCGGAGATATGCCAGAAAGACTGCACTCGAAGTATTGGGCTCATTCTCCAAAACATATTGACCCAGCAGCATCAAAATTAAGGCCGTCAAAACCTTGTAGGGTTTGCCAAAAAAATAAAAAACGTATAGAAACAACGTGGGAGTGTAAGAAGTGAAAAGTTCCCTTACATCTACCAGAATGATTCGAATTGTCTCACACTATTGCAGATTATTAATTTTGTATTACTGATTTTCGTGTAAATAAACTTTTTGTAGTACTTGCATCTACCACAATTATTGCATCAGGCTGTAATTACTTATCAAATATTTTTAATTTTAAAAGGGCGCCGCCGCTAATATTTATATTTGGCCCGATCATCGTACTACGGGCTATGCCCGTAATATTCACTTTTGGCCCGATCAGCGTACTACGGGCTATGCCCGTAGTTGTCGTTTAACAATTTGAGCGCCACGCTGATTTTTAAGGAAGTCCCCGCCAGGCCACGCGCGCCGCTTAAAAGCGCTGAAATTGTAGAGCCAATGTTTCTTATCGCAGTAGAAGATAGTTTACGTTAAGAACGTGATCCTTATAAGCATTCATTCAACACGTTGGACGCCAAGTCTGTTTTGTTCTCTTTACCGTTTGACCCGCTAGATAAGATTTTATCGAAATGGATTCGTGGCCGGCATTACTTTTACGACAAACCAGTTCATTGCAGTACTTGGTCCTGTGCAGACAAAAATTTTCTTTAACCCTAAGCGTCAAAATGCCAGTCCGAGAGTGTGTGTGAAAGACGGTCTAAAAAACAACAACACAAACTCCAAAGAAAACCGGGAAAAGGCTCTGTAGTACGAAAATATTGTTAATTATGTTATGATAAAAATGTAACAAAACATGGTAGAGTAATGGCCAGGAGAAAGACTAAGCGAGGTGTCACATTTTGTAATACCCGTAAAGGAGATCGGTTATTATGTTTACCGTGTTTGAATGAAATCCATTAATCCTGTAATGAGTCAAAATTATGTAAATTTGAAATAAATTTTCTGTAAATCCATAAAACAGTGTAAATTTTATAGTTCTATATCATGTTACACGATGTCAGCCAGTGGTGGTTGACGCGGCCTAAACGGAAAGTCTAGTGTCAGCCACCGATGGCTGACGTGGCGCTCAACGTATTAAGGGGGGATAAAAGGGACGGTTGGGTCCACCCGATGGCCTGCCATTGGCTAACTGAAACGAGATTCTAACGCAGTAGCTTCAGATTTTTATAAAAGCAACTTGCTTCGTCTTCTACCTCTCATTTTGATCCTGCTTGCCACAGAAAATCTGCGTTGCGTCGACGAGTCTGAACAGTTAGTATAGCTAGAAGGAATTGCTATAGTGTCTTCGAAGTGACAGTTTCCGTGCAACTAGAAGGAATTCTTACAGTGATTTTTACGATGATTCGCTCTATTACCGATCTTGCCAAGGATTGCGCTCCTTCGAATGAGGTAATTAATTTTTGACCTTTTAATTTCGCAAGTTCGCCGTAGTTTCAGGATCATACAATTATGTTGTCCAAATTTGTATATTGTAACTAGTTTATAAAATTTATTGCCATTTTTTATAGAATCTTAAATGACTAACGTCAGAGAATGCATTCGGATCAACAGAATTAATAACAAATTCATGAGGTCATTCAAAGAGTGATATGGTTAATAGACTCATCTAATAATTTGGAGATAAACAAAATTAAAATACAGGCTCGATAAATTATTTAACGACTAACTGAATTAATATATGCATTCTCATTAATATAATGCATTCTCTGTTACCGTATTTAACCAATAGATGAAATAATTTTCAAATCCATTAAATTATTCTCACAAATACAATTAAGTAATTTGGCGATCAACCGAACCAATATACAAATTTACAAAATAATATATATATGTAATAAGAACGAAATATTCGCTTTTCGTTACAGAGATCGAGAAATGGAGCGAATAACGAGGCGTCCGCTGCGATGGACGAAATACATGAACAGCTCGCAGTACGGTTTCTTGTAAAGAGATCGAAAAGCTACACGATCGGCAAACACCCGTCGTCAAGAAGACAGAGACAATCGAGTAGGGTTGCGAGGACTGTTGCGAGGACGATTGCGAGTTCCATTCCGAGTTTGTCTGCCAGTTCGATTGCCAGATTGATTTCGAGTCCAATTGCGAATTCGATTGCGAGTTCGAGTTCGACTGTAAGTTCGACTGCGAGTCCATCTTCGAATTCGACCGCACAAGAATCTCTGCAATATTTACGCTTGGCGCCAAGAACAGGGCACAGAACCCTAGCGGAACCGCAGTTCAAGGAACCGCTAACTTATCAATGTTATTATTGCCCGAAATACTTTCTGCACAAAATGGTCTATAGACAGCACGCAATTTGCCATATTCGGAAGCTCCACTGATATACGAAATACAAGAAGGGATACAAATCGATAATAGAAAAGAGAAGACACGAATTTTTTTCGATCGCGTCGCATAAAACAATCGGCTCTTTTCAGGGCCATACATATTAACCCCGGAAAGTACGTCCATAAATATTATTGATAAGTGATCAGTGTTTAGTGACCATGTAGTGAAAGTAAACGTTGAAATTGCCTGCCCGGAGACATTCTTCTCTTCGTCACCGTCGGCTACAGATCAGCTGCGCAGTTCATCAAAAATTGTACGAGGTCAATGCACTATCCTCCTGCACCCATTTCCGTGCATGAAGTGGATTTACAACTAAATGGGTGAGTTTTTTATTAATTATATTCTTCATATACAAATTACATACGCCTTTTAACGCGAATATTTATTATTAAATTAGCTTTGCGAATCATTCGTTGAACTGTGTTCGGAAACGGTATTATTTAAATTAAAATATCATTTACGTACCTTGTTAAACTTCACTGTACACCTTGCTTAAAAATTTCGTATCTTACACACGAGGTGTCATGCACACTAGAAAATTAAAACGGCCGTCACGGTTAAATTACTTATTATTTTGAATTCGAAAAATTAGTAAATATTCTTCAGACATTCTGAAGTAAGAATAAATAGCGTTCTTCTTAAAATTATCACTGTAATGTAATAAAATTAAATTCGGAAGTTCACGCACCGTGACTTGTTCATTGATGCGAAAGCAGCACTTCACCTCTCATTGGTCAGTGTTTATCGTTAATAACTCGTAAACAAAGCCGCGGATTGTATTTTCGCAAAGGAAAAAGTTACTTCAAATGACCTTAGCTATCCCTCATTTTCTGCTGTTAAAATAATTGTGGAACGCCCTGTACATATATATATATATATATATAATGGAAATTACTTTTCTTAGACATCAAATTATAAAAACATATCAATCGTAATCAAATAAAGTTTTCATTTAATCTCAAAACAAAACATATTTCAATGCTTTCTATAAATACTATAGAAATTGAAAGAGTATCAACTTCAGTTTTTTAAAATAGAACTTCTTTATTCGTCTCCTAATACTTGCCATCGATGAAAAATATGTTTATTTTGCAAAAAAATCTACTATTCCAATGTAATGTGAGATGTTGCATTGAAAATGAACTTCACGCGTTCAGTCTGCAGGGGAAATTGTGAAAGCGGCTACCTGATTGGGTTTGCGGAAATATGTCTAGTCTCAGCCCCTGACTTTTGCTGCTTAACCTCTTAAATCTGCGATTTACGTTCGAGAATTTCGGGCCGGAAACGTAAACAAGCTCGCGCAGCCTTCGAGCCATTCGCACGACTTGTACAATACGCTGATCGGGCCAATCGTAAATATTACGGGCATCGCTCGTGGTACGACGGTCGCGGTTGGTAATTTGCCCCATCACAAATAGCACAGACAAGGTTCGTGATGCGTTCTTATTATCTCTTCGTATCGTGATCAGTTTCAAGTTATTCTTGATCACATTCGCACATCGAAATTTATCTTCATAAATTCTAGAGAAGCATCCCCACAAGATGTTTTCAAGAAAAAGATTTCGTGATGAGAGCAGTGAGATTTGTGCTAATAATTTTGCTAACGAAAGTGACAGTAGTGACAATATATGTTCTGTTCGAAGAAAATGCATGCGATTAGATATTGATGATACTTCTGACGACGATCAACTACCAGAGCCCTGGCTTTGGAGAGGAATAAGAAATAGTCCAAAAATCTGAGACTATACGATGACTGCTAGCCTAAGAGAGGCAGCCTCACTCTGACTTAGGAGGAAGTAGAAGAGAATTAGATATATTTAATCTAATATTTATTTGATGACATATTCTGGCAAAATATTGTAACCGAAACTAACCGGTATGCAGATCAAATACGAGTGAATCCATGCAGAACAGGAGAAATCGACGACACTTGATTTCCTGTAGATTCTAACGAAATCAAAAGATATTTTGCATTGTCCATAATAACTGCACAGGTAAAAAAACCAGAAAAACAAATGAATTGGTCGAAGAGGGCTGTTATTGAAAGGCCGATGAAATGCCTTTGAAAAGATATCTGCAAATTACAAGGTGTTTGCATTTCGCAAACAATAATCTGTTTGTCAATACAGATAAATTGAGCAAGATTAAACCTGTGATCAATTATTTGAACAAAAACTTTAAAGAAGTATATATAATGAAAGAGAAGACAATGCTATTGATGAATCGCTCATGAAATTGTAGGGGCGCTTATCTTATAGGCAATTTAACCCGTCATAAAAGGCTGACTCATCGAAATGACTACACAAGGATCCAATCGTACTCCAAAACCACATTGTATTACAGAGTACAACAAGGGAATGAATGGAATTGATCTCCAAGACCAAATATTAGCAAGCTTTCCAGTAGTGAGGAAATACATGAAAGGAAGTAAAAAAAATATTTTTATCTGCTGGTCTAATTAATTCCTACATTTTATGCAACGAAATAAATAACGGGTGGAAACAATGTTACGTTGACTATAGGATCAACATAGCCGAATCACTATTGAAGAATATGCCAAAACCGAATTATAGAGAACGAGGACAATTATCTTCCGGAGATATGCCAGAAAGACTGCACTCGAAGTATTGGGCTCATTCTCCAAAACATATTGACCCAGCAGCATCAAAATTAAGGCCGTCAAAACCTTGTAGGGTTTGCCAAAAAAATAAAAAACGTATAGAAACAACGTGGGAGTGTAAGAAGTGAAAAGTTCCCTTACATCTACCAGAATGATTCGAATTGTCTCACACTATTGCAGATTATTAATTTTGTATTACTGATTTTCGTGTAAATAAACTTTTTGTAGTACTTGCATCTACCACAATTATTGCATCAGGCTGTAATTACTTATCAAATATTTTTAATTTTAAAAGGGCGCCGCCGCTAATATTTATATTTGGCCCGATCATCGTACTACGGGCTATGCCCGTAATATTCACTTTTGGCCCGATCAGCGTACTACGGGCTATGCCCGTAGTTGTCGTTTAACAATTTGAGCGCCACGCTGATTTTTAAGGAAGTCCCCGCCAGGCCACGCGCGCCGCTTAAAAGCGCTGAAATTGTAGAGCCAATGTCTCTTATCGCAGTAGAAGATAGTTTACGTTAAGAACGTGATCCTTATAAGCATTCATTCAACACGTTGGACGCCAAGTCTGTTTTGTTCTCTTTACCGTTTGACCCGCTAGATAAGATTTTATCGAAATGGATTCGTGGCCGGCATTACTTTTACGACAAACCAGTTCATTGCAGTACTTGGTCCTGTGCAGACAAAAATTTTCTTTAACCCTAAGCGTCAAAATGCCAGTCCGAGAGTGTGTGTGAAAGACGGTCTAAAAAACAACAACACAAACTCCAAAGAAAACCGGGAAAAGGCTCTGTAGTACGAAAATATTGTTAATTATGTTATGATAAAAATGTAACAAAACATGGTAGAGTAATGGCCAGGAGAAAGACTAAGCGAGGTGTCACATTTTGTAATACCCGTAAAGGAGATCGGTTATTATGTTTACCGTGTTTGAATGAAATCCATTAATCCTGTAATGAGTCAAAATTATGTAAATTTGAAATAATTTTTCTGTAAATCCATAAAACAGTGTAAATTTTATAGTTCTATATCATGTTACACGATGTCAGCCAGTGGTGGTTGACGCGGCCTAAACGGAAAGTCTAGTGTCAGCCACCGATGGCTGACGTGGCGCTCAACGTATTAAGGGGGGATAAAAGGGACGGTTGGGTCCACCTGATGGCCTGCCATTGGCTAACTGAAACGAGATTCTAACGCAGTAGCTTCAGATTTTTATAAAAGCAACTTGCTTCGTCTTCTACCTCTCATTTTGATCCTGCTTGCCACAGAAAATCTGCGTTGCGTCGACGAGTCTGAACAGCTAGTATAGCTAGAAGGAATTGCTATAGTGTCTTCGAAGTGACAGTTTCCGTGCAACTAGAAGGAATTCTTACAGTGATTTTTACGATGATTCGCTCTATTACCGATCTTGCCAAGGATTGCGCTCCTTCGAATGAGGTAATTAATTTTTGACCTTTTAATTTCGCAAGTTCGCCGTAGTTTCAGGATCATACAATTATGTTGTCCAAATTTGTATATTGTAACTGGTTTATAAAATTGATTGCCATTTTTTATAGAATCTTAAATGACTAACGTCAGAGAATGCATTAGGATCAACAGAATTAATAAAAAATTCATGATGTCATTCAAAAAGTGATATGGTTAATAGACTCATCTAATAATTTGGAGATAAACAAAATTAAAATACAGGCTCGATAAATTATTTAACGACTAACTGAATTAATATATGCATTCTCATTAATATAATGCATTCTCTGTTACCGTATTTAACCAATAGATGAAATAATTTTCAAATCCATTAAATTATTCTCACAAATACAATTAAGTAATTTGGCGATCAACCGAACCAATATACAAATTTACAAAATAATATATATATGTAATAAGAACGAAATATTCGCTTTTCGTTACAGAGATCGAGAAATGGAGCGAATAACGAGGCGTCCGCTGCGATGGACGAAATACATGAACATCTCGCAGTACGGTTTCTTGTAAAGAGATCGAAAAGCTACACGATCGGCAAACACCCGTCGTCAAGAAGACAGAGACAATCGAGTAGGGTTGCGAGGACTGTTGCGAGGACGATTGCGAGTTCCATTCCGAGTTTGTCTGCCAGTTCGATTGCCAGATTGATTTCGAGTCCAATTGCGAATTCGATTGCGAGTTCGAGTTCGACTGTAAGTTCGACTGCGAGTCCATCTTCGAATTCGACCGCACAAGAATCTCTGCAATATTTACGCTTGGCGCCAAGAACAGGGCACAGAACCCTAGCGGAACCGCAGTTCAAGGAACCGCTAACTTATCAATGTTATTATTGCCCGAAATACTTTGTGCACAAAATGGTCTATAGACAGCACGCAATTTGCCATATTCGGAAGCTCCACTGATATACGAAATACAAGAAGGGATACAAATCGATAATAGAAAAGAGAAGACACGAATTTTTTTCGATCGCGTCGCATAAAACAATCGGCTCTTTTCAGGGCCATACATATTAACCCCGGAAAGTACGTCCATAAATATTATTGATAAGTGATCAGTGTTTAGTGACCATGTAGTGAAAGTAAACGTTGAAATTGCCTGCCCGGAGACATTCTTCTCTTCGTCACCGTCGGCTACAGATCAGCTGCGCAGTTCATCAAAAATTGTACGAGGTCAATGCACTATCCTCCTGCACCCATTTCCGTGCATGAAGTGGATTTACAACTAAATGGGTGAGTTTTTTATTAATTATATTCTTCATATACAAATTACATACGCCTTTTAACGCGAATATTTATTATTAAATTAGCTTTGCGAATCATTCGTTGAACTGTGTTCGGAAACGGTATTATTTAAATTAAAATATCATTTACGTACCTTGTTAAACTTCACTGTACACATTGCTTAAAAATTTCGTATCTTACACACGAGGTGTCATGCACACTAGAAAATTAAAACGGCCGTCACGGTTAAATTACTTATTATTTTGAATTCGAAAAATTAGTAAATATTCTTCAGACATTCTGAAGTAAGAATAAATAGCGTTCTTCTTAAAATTATCACTGTAATGTAATAAAATTAAATTCGGAAGTTCACGCACCGTGACTTGTTCATTGATGCGAAGCAGCACTTCACCTCTCATTGGTCAGTGTTTATCGTTAATAACTCGTAAACAAAGCCGCGGATTGTATTTTCGCAAAGGAAAAAGTTACTTCAAATGACCTTAGCTATCCCTCATTTTCTGCTGTTAAAATAATTGTGGAACGCCCTGTACATATATATATATATATATATAATGGAAATTACTTTTCTTAGACATCAAATTATAAAAACATATCAATCGTAATCAAATAAAGTTTTCATTTAATCTCAAAACAAAACATATTTCAATGCTTTCTATAAATACTATAGAAATTGAAAGAGTATCAACTTCAGTTTTTTAAAATAGAACTTCTTTATTCGTCTCCTAATACTTGCCATCGATGAAAAATATGTTTATTTTGCAAAAAAATCTACTATTCCAATGTAATGTGAGATGTTGCATTGAAAATGAACTTCACGCGTTCAGTCTGCAGGGGAAATTGTGAAAGCGGCTACCTGATTGGGTTTGCGGAAATATGTCTAGTCTCAGCCCCTGACTTTTGCTGCTTAACCTCTTAAATCTGCGATTTACGTTCGAGAATTTCGGGCCGGAAACGTAAACAAGCTCGCGCAGCCTTCGAGCCATTCGCACGACTTGTACAATACGCTGATCGGGCCAATCGTAAATATTACGGGCATCGCTCGTGGTACGACGGTCGCGGTTGGTAATTTGCCCCATCACAAATAGCACAGACAAGGTTCGTGATGCGTTCTTATTATCTCTTCGTATCGTGATCAGTTTCAAGTTATTCTTGATCACATTCGCACATCGAAATTTATCTTCATAAATTCTAGAGAAGCATCCCCACAAGATGTTTTCAAGAAAAAGATTTCGTGATGAGAGCAGTGAGATTTGTGCTAATAATTTTGCTAACGAAAGTGACAGTAGTGACAATATATGTTCTGTTCGAAGAAAATGCATGCGATTAGATATTGATGATACTTCTGACGACGATCAACTACCAGAGCCCTGGCTTTGGAGAGGAATAAGAAATAGTCCAAAAATCTGAGACTATACGATGACTGCTAGCCTAAGAGAGGCAGCCTCACTCTGACTTAGGAGGAAGTAGAAGAGAATTAGATATATTTAATCTAATATTTATTTGATGACATATTCTGGCAAAATATTGTAACCGAAACTAACCGGTATGCAGATCAAATACGAGTGAATCCATGCAGAACAGGAGAAATCGACGACACTTGATTTCCTGTAGATTCTAACGAAATCAAAAGATATTTTGCATTGTCCATAATAACTGCACAGGTAAAAAAACCAGAAAAACAAATGAATTGGTCGAAGAGGGCTGTTATTGAAAGGCCGATGAAATGCCTTTGAAAAGATATCTGCAAATTACAAGGTGTTTGCATTTCGCAAACAATAATCTGTTTGTCAATACAGATAAATTGAGCAAGATTAAACCTGTGATCAATTATTTGAACAAAAACTTTAAAGAAGTATATATAATGAAAGAGAAGACAATGCTATTGATGAATCGCTCATGAAATTGTAGGGGCGCTTATCTTATAGGCAATTTAACCCGTCATAAAAGGCTGACTCATCGAAATGACTACACAAGGATCCAATCGTACTCCAAAACCACATTGTATTACAGAGTACAACAAGGGAATGAATGGAATTGATCTCCAAGACCAAATATTAGCAAGCTTTCCAGTAGTGAGGAAATACATGAAAGGAAGTAAAAAAAATATTTTTATCTGCTGGTCTAATTAATTCCTACATTTTATGCAACGAAATAAATAACGGGTGGAAACAATGTTACGTTGACTATAGGATCAACATAGCCGAATCACTATTGAAGAATATGCCAAAACCGAATTATAGAGAACGAGGACAATTATCTTCCGGAGATATGCCAGAAAGACTGCACTCGAAGTATTGGGCTCATTCTCCAAAACATATTGACCCAGCAGCATCAAAATTAAGGCCGTCAAAACCTTGTAGGGTTTGCCAAAAAAATAAAAAACGTATAGAAACAACGTGGGAGTGTCAGAAGTGAAAAGTTCCCTTACATCTACCAGAATGATTCGAATTGTCTCACACTATTGCAGATTATTAATTTTGTATTACTGATTTTCGTGTAAATAAACTTTTTGTAGTACTTGCATCTACCACAATTATTGCATCAGGCTGTAATTACTTATCAAATATTTTTAATTTTAAAAGGGCGCCGCCGCTAATATTTATATTTGGCCCGATCATCGTACTACGGGCTATGCCCGTAATATTCACTTTTGGCCCGATCAGCGTACTACGGGCTATGCCCGTAGTTGTCGTTTAACAATTTGAGCGCCACGCTGATTTTTAAGGAAGTCCCCGCCAGGCCACGCGCGCCGCTTAAAAGCGCTGAAATTGTAGAGCCAATGTTTCTTATCGCAGTAGAAGATAGTTTACGTTAAGAACGTGATCCTTATAAGCATTCATTCAACACGTTGGACGCCAAGTCTGTTTTGTTCTCTTTACCGTTTGACCCGCTAGATAAGATTTTATCGAAATGGATTCGTGGCCGGCATTACTTTTACGACAAACCAGTTCATTGCAGTACTTGGTCCTGTGCAGACAAAAATTTTCTTTAACCCTAAGCGTCAAAATGCCAGTCCGAGAGTGTGTGTGAAAGACGGTCTAAAAAACAACAACACAAACTCCAAAGAAAACCGGGAAAAGGCTCTGTAGTACGAAAATATTGTTAATTATGTTATGATAAAAATGTAACAAAACATGGTAGAGTAATGGCCAGGAGAAAGACTAAGCGAGGTGTCACATTTTGTAATACCCGTAAAGGAGATCGGTTATTATGTTTACCGTGTTTGAATGAAATCCATTAATCCTGTAATGAGTCAAAATTATGTAAATTTGAAATAATTTTTCTGTAAATACATAAAACAGTGTAA